>NC_133341.1:33099930-33399930 GCF_030506205.2 Paramisgurnus dabryanus | reverse complement strand
GTTCCCGTTAATTATTGTATATTTCCGGTTAATTCCTGTATATTTCCGTTAATCCCCATATGTTCCTGTTAATTATTGTATATTTCTGTTATTCCCATATGTTTACATTAATTCCTGTATATTTCCGTTAATTCCCATATGTTCCTGTTAATTATTGTATATTTCCTTTAATTCCCATATGTTCACGTTCATTCTTGTATATTTCCGTTAATTCCCATATGTTCGCGTTCATTCCTGTATATTTCCGTTAATTCCCATATGTTCCCGTTAATTATTGTATATTTCCGGTTAATTCCTGTATATTTCCGTTAATTCCCATATGTTCCTGTTAATTATTGTATATTTCCTTTAATTCCCATATGTTCACGTTCATTCTTGTATATTTCCGTTAATTCCCATATGTTCGCGTTCATTCCTGTATATTTCCGTTAATTCCCATATGTTCCCGTTAATTATTGTATATTTCCGGTTAATTCCTGTATATTTCCGTTAATCCCCATATGTTCCTGTTAATTATTGTATATTTCCTTTAATTCCCATATGTTCACGTTCATTCCTGTATATTTCCGTTAATTCCCATATGTTCGCGTTCATTTCTGTATATTTCCGTTAATTCCCATATGTTCCCGTTAATGATTGTATATTTCCGGTTAATTCCTGTATATTTCCGTTAATTCCCATATGTTTGTGTTAATTCCTGTATATTTCCGTTAATTCCCATATGTTCCCTTTAATTATTGTATATTTACGTTAATTTCCATATGTTCCGGTTAATTCCCATATGTTCCCATTAATACCTGTATATTTCCTTTAATTCCCATATGTTCACGTTCATTCCTGTATATTTCCGTTAATTCCCATATGTTCCCGTTAATTATTGTATACTTCCGGTTAATTCCTGTATATTTCCGTTAATTCCCATATGTTCCCATTAATTATTGTATATTTCCGGTTAATTCCTGTATATTTCCGTTAATTCCCATATGTTCGTGTTAATTCCTGTATATTTCCGTTAATTCCCATATGTTCCCTTTAATTATTGTATATTTCCGTTAATTTCCATATGTTCACGTTCATTCCTGTATATTTCCGTTAATTCCCATATGTTCACGTTCATCCTGTATATTTCCGTTAATTCCCATATGTTCCTGTTAATTATTGTATATTTCCGGTTAATTCCTGTATATTTCCGTTAATTCCCATATGTTCGTGTTAATTCCTGTATATTTCCGTTAATTCCCATATGTTCCCTTTAATTATTGTATATTTCCTTTAATTCCCACATGTTCACGTTCATTCCTGTATATTTCCGTTAATTCCCATATGTTTGCGTTCATTCCTGTATATTTCCGTTAAATCCCATATGTTCGTGTTAATTCCTGTATATTTCCGTTAATTCCCATATGTTCCCGTTAATGCCTGTATATTTCTGTTAATTCCTGTTTATTTCCGTTAATTCCTGTATATTTCCGTTAATTTCTATATGTTCCCATTAATTCCTGTATATTTCCGTTAATTCACATATGTTTGCATTAATTACTGTATATTTCCATTAATTCCCATGGAAAGTTTCCAGCCTTGAAATTCCTGGAATTTTGCAACCCTACTTATAACTTAGGGTTATATTTTTACATTTTAACCAATTTTCACATGTTGAATAACTGAATCTTTTGGGTTTCAATCTTTTGTTTTTTTCACCTTGATCTCACTCTAGCCTTGTCCTTTAACACTGTAAGTTTTCTTATAAATGATGCGAATCTGAGATGTTTTGTTTGATGAAGTGCACACATTAATTCTTTCTGCCTCCAAAAAAAACACGTGTTTTAAAGGGACAACCCTTAAACTTCGGATAGTTTTGCCCCCATATGTTAATTGGCTCACAGCTTTCCCTCAGATGCTGTACACCTTCACCCTGACAACTGTGAATGTTTATATCCACTATCCCAGAATCCTCCAAGTGTGTTTGACTCCTAAGGAACTGAGACGATTCAGTCCTGTGGGACATTAAAGACCTGCAGATGCCCCATGATTCCCGTGTGTCTTCATCGACCATCACGTGCGTCTGTGCAAATCAAGCATGCTGTCAGCCCCACGCGTGACACTGAGAGCATGAAATACATCTCGCTGTCACTATGGAAACACACGGCTGGGAGAATCGTCTCCACACGCTCACTGTGATGATCACAATCTCCAGGATGAACAACTACACTGTTGACTACACTCAACTTAAACCAGCGTAAAGATCACAACCTCCAACTCTTCCTCTTATACTCTTCCTCATGTACCGTTAACTCTAAATGGCCCTTGATTTATTTTTTTCATCCCAAAACCTCTGTTTATGTAACCTTTTTATGGTTGCCTTTTCATTTTTTGTCACCTGTTTCCCTACATGCTGTGTTTATTTTGATTTGTGTTTCAATTGTATAATAAATGCAAGAAAAATTGTATGGTGCTGCTTTTTGTGTTTGTCTCTCGTATAAAATGTAATTCCCTTGCCTTTGTTAAAGAGTTTAAGAGTTTGCTTTATCTGAAGGCAGTGGTTTATGTTTCTTTAGGATCTCCTTGTTTGAGTTTTTGTGACCACTGGAGGGAGCAGCAGTGATGTGATGTCATGACGTCGTGATGGCAGCAGTAGGCAATCACAGCTTTAATGTCTTCATTGCAAATGTGTTGTGATGCTGGGGATCGGTGTAGATTGAGTTTTATTGTTTGGGTCATAAAGGTGAATGATCCTGTAGTTATATTACTGTTATAATGACTGTTTATGAGTAAGAAAGGTTGTGCAAACGTGTGCGTGTGTGTGTGTCCACAGACATGAGTGGGATGTTGTGTAGGTTGTGCAGGCAGATGGTTATGTCAGATTTGTCACTGTGTCTTGATTGGCCATATTGGCCAACACAGTGGTGACTCACTGCACCTCCATGACAACCAACACAACCCCATCAAGACCCTGACAAAAATAACTCCTCACACACTTGGTTCCGGATCACAATACAAAGAAAATGTGTTTCAACTAGAATTTAAATAACAATGTAGAATTTCAGATGGACATCAGATTGACAACTAATGCAACTAAGGCCTCGATACATCGTGTCTGTCCTCTACAGACTGTATAAACTTTTCCTGTAATGCTGCTTTCTTTGAGAAAGTCTAACATTGAATATTTTGATTGATAAACATTTTCTTTGTTCTTGTTGTTGATGTGTTCACTGCAAGAAGTCTTCAAAGATTTTCAAAACATATTTATACACTTTACAAACTTTACACTTCTATTATTCACGCTTACACTTTAATATTGATACACTTGTACATCTGCTAGTACTTTGTACCTGTGGTTTGTGTCTTTATTTTTCATATTTTTAGGCTGCTAGAGGTTCCACAGAGTAAGAATGTCATTGTATAGTGCACACATGACATTCTGTCCTTATGACAATAAAAACTCTTTTGAGATTCATGTGCAGCAGTAAATGTGAATGTCACAAAAACATTAGGACGTCATGAGTTTATAACAGTTCAGTTTCTCATTGCTGATAAAGGCATGGACCGCTTAGAAAGAGAAAAGAAATACATTTGCTGTTTTAATGAACATCAGGTCTATGATAATATAAATAAAATGACTTAAAATTGACTTGATAATGATCATTTACTGCTGTTTGTGTGAAGAGTGGAGTCTGGAGTGAGATGGTGGCTGTACTGCCTTTGATGTTTGAAAGTCACATAACTAAAATACTCCACAGTACCATATTAAAGGGGACATATCATGAAAATCTGACTTCATGTTTAAGTGCTTCTTTCAACCTAGAACATTTGATAAAGATCAATCCAGTAACTTAGTTTTGGTAAACCATTCTCTGCAAGCAGGTGAAAAGATAACTAATTGAAATTTTGCTCCCCTTGTGATGTCAGAAGGGGGTAATCCCCCCCAAACTGCACTATCCAACCACGGCACTGCAATTTAGTGCTGAGATCAGCTCATTTGCATTTTAAAGGACACACACACCTACAAAGTGGCAATTTTTACATAATAAATGATCTGTGGTGTATTTTAAGTAAAAACTTCACATACGTACTCTGGAGACACCAAAGATTTATTTGACATCTTTGACAAGTTTTCTGAAATGTCCCCTTTAAATCTCTCTCTTGCTCGATCGCTCACTGTCTGGACCTCTGTTTCTATCTCATGCTTGCTCTCTTTTTTTATTTGGTCATTTCTTTCATTTTAAATATCTGTCTCATCACTTTTGAATCAATATGTGGGCTTTCTGGATTGAAGGAAAAGGAAATGAAATTCAGATGAGATAGCTGGATGAATTAAAACTGTGCCAGATGTAAAGATCAACAAGAGTTCTAGTAAAGAGTTCTGCACAAATCTTTTTGTTATAGATAAACTTTAATTTGGTGTTAAATTAGAAATCAGTAAATGATGGAATAATGTGATGATGAATGAGAGCTGTTCAGGGAAGCTGACTTTGTTGAGTTCTGATAAATGTGCAGTGAGTCTTATTTATGGTTATTAGTTGAGTTAATATAACTCACCAGTGTGTCCTCAATGTGTCAGATACAAGACTGATGGGTACTGAAGTAAATTTGTGTTTTATTACACATAATCTGTATAGGTGTTTAAAAAGAAATACAACCGACTTTATATTGTGTGTGCTGTCAGAATGTCATTTTTCACTGCTGTGCGTCTGTATCTTCAGAGATCAATGAAGTAAAAAAAAATTCATTATATGAGCAGAGACGTCCATGATGCTTTTATAAATAATGTTGAATATGAGATCCTTCTGTCATGATAGTTTTGTTTAGTCCTATAGAGAATGTAAAATCTTGCAGCGACTGGCAAAGATGTTGTGACATAGTGTGTATAAAAGTGATATGAGGACATAGAGTCAGTCAGTTTTATAAAAGGTAATCCTATAATAGTTATTTTTGGATTTGTTTTTGATGTCCCTGCATGAGTTTGATCAATTGTTATTAAATGTCTAGTTATGTTTTACTGATATATTGTGCAGTGGTTTTATTACAATGGTCAGGAAAGACTTCTGTTCAGTTTAGCACCAGATGAAAAACACAAAAATCTAAGTTTTCTATTGAATTCTGTTCCTTCATTTCCTCTCTCTGAAATACATTACAGTCATAAATGTTTCATCCAATAGATTCTGTAAGATTTTATGTGAAATCCGTTAGTGTCCTAAGATGTCAGATGTATTTCTATTGGGATTAGAATGTATTTAAGTCCAGTAGTTCTCAACTGAATTGATTTAACTGAATTTAAAGGTGCCATAGAATGTAAATCTGTATTTATGTAGGCATAGATAAGTCATATGAGTTGTGTTCATAGTAATGACATATCATGAGCCTCAAAGACGATTGTTTCCTGCTTCTTAAGGGCGATTTATAGTCGTGCGTAGGTCCTACGGCGTAACAGTGACGACGTAGGTTCCGCGTCGGTTTTCATTTATACTTGTGCGTCGCCGTCCACGTCGACGTGCAATCACACGCGAAACCGCTGGTTGGCAGTAATCACGCGTGTAACCACTGTAGCAGCAGAAGTCGTCACAGAAGAAGAAGCTAAGCAAGTTAACCCACAAACGAAGAAGAAATAGCAACTTGTTGTGTATAATTTGAGAAGACCAGCAATGATGGCAGTAAATAAACAGCGACTTATGTTTCAGTTTGAGTTAAATCACTCCTCAACTTGGCTCATCTTTGTTTTCACCGTCTCAAACGGAAATACCGATGACGCAGTTTTTTTACCTGACGGGAGGGGTTCTGGTCTACCAATCACAGCGCTTACGGTCCGCGTAGAGCCAACGCGCTGTTAGAAATTTTGTGAGGTGCGCGTCAGGCTACGCAGAGCTACGCACAGGCTACGGATAGCCTACGCCGTAGCTACGCCGTAGGACCTACGCACGACTATAAATCGCCCTTTACAGTACATAAACATCATGCATGCAGTAGACCGCTGGAAAACAGACCAATAACAACATAACACAGATCCAGATGTACACCACAACATTAAATGAAGTACAGTAATGTTACAATGCTAAAAACAAAGTTGTGACTGCTGAGTTAGTGCTATGTGCTAGTTAATGTTATATGCTAGTTAATTCTATATGCTAGTGTTTAGATTGATGTTCAGACATTACAGTTGAAATAAAAACACAAACTTATCACTCATAAACGTCCATTAACAATCTCCAAACAATTGATTATTCCTCAAAATCTGTATCTTCATCACATAAGATCTGTTTACACACACACAGAGCTACTGAAGGAGAAACAGCCAATCAGAGCAGAGCTCAACATTATTATTCATGACCCTTTCAAATAAGGTAATAATAGATCATTTCATTATAAAGGCAAATTCTAGGGTTGTAAATGGACATGAAAAACTGACTCTGGATCATTGTTGCACTAAATAAAGACAGAAACCTTCTGTGTAGATAACAATTTAACAGATTATTACAATGCATTCTTTGGCACCTTTACATTACAGGTAGAAATATCTGTGTCAATGTCTGTGAAATCTTCAGACTGATTATAATGCAGATTAGAATAAATCATCTTAATATTTAATACCATACAAGAATCCTCAAAATGCAGTAGAGAATTTCTCTCTCACTCGTTCTCTCTCTCACGTGCATTTTCTCATTCTCTCTTTTGCTGTCTCTCTCTTTCTCCCGCTGATAAGAGTCTTATTTAGGCAAGCTGATTTGAGACGCTGCTCTTTTGATGTCTCAGTTTTGGCCGAGTTACACAAGCAGTGTTGAGTCACAGAGTCAGATGTGATGTCTTTCTGCTGCATACTTTATTTACTTGTTTAAAACCAGAATCAGGAGTAAATGTGCTAAACTAAAGCATAGAGTTTACTGTAGACATTTGTTTAATGCTATCAACACAAGTTATGCTTCTCGTCTTAACTCTTAAGTTATCATCAGTGTTTATGTAGTTAAGACAGGAGAACAAGTGTGATGTTTAAGATTTTTGCTAATGAAATTATCTTTAAGAGTCATCATCAAATAGTTTGCATTTTTATTAGACAATCTAAACTTGTGCAATTAACTAAAAATAATATAGTTTGATTGAATCTGTTCATGTGTTTTCTGTTATCTGTTACCCTGTTAAATTTCTGTCATATCTTACTAAAGGGACTTTATTCTTAACTGTGCCATTGCTTGTTTTATAAACTAACACAAGTCTTATGTTTGCTTGTTGTGGAATTATTCGATATCTTAGATGAACTCTCATAACAACGTGTTAATCACCCTGGCGTCGTTTTACAGAATGGTTATTTTGCATTTTATACATTTTGTTTAAATAATGTTCAATGCTACCAGTTCACACATATCAGTATTTTTACAAATGTTGTCAACATCTACTTTATGACCGTCATTCTAGTGACAAAGATTTATGACTGGTAAATAAAGTGCCGAAATATTTCCTGTTCGAAAGACATTCATCCGTCTTCTGATATGAATGTTCTGTTGTGATGGCTTTATATCATTCTGCATTGGTTGATTTGTTTATGAGGTCATATTCATACTGTATACAGTTAGTTATGGATCTCTCATGGTGTCATGTGCTGGAGATGCACTTCATCATCAATAGCTGAACATTCAGATCTTGAGAGTGAAACAGCTCAGCATCTATCTTTAATAATGCATGAGCAGTGGCAGAAAAGCTTAATGGCAGAGAAAAAAACATCACAGCTGACATTCAAAGCTTCAAGAATTGGACCGGTTTGAAGATAATTCACTGATTCTCAACTCTGTGCATTATGAAATGATTGTAAAATTGTAGTTTCAGACAGTAAGTAACAGGATTCATCTGACATTGCATTGTTTCAAGTCATTTAAATGATGATTCACTTCACCTTTTTAAGAATATTTTTGTTTAGTTTTGTGCAAGACGTTGTATGATATCCAATGTTAAGTTTGCATCCTAAGGCAGAATGACTTTGACCTTGTGAATGTTATTTCTACAGATGTGCTGAGTGAAGCTGAATTTCACACATGTCTCCTCCTGAAGCTCCTCTGTCAATGTCCTGTGATACGCCTGCAGGTGTTTGTGTGGTGTTCAGCACATTTTCTCAAATCGATAAGAAACAGAGCTGAATCCTCCTGCAGTCCTGGAAATTCAGCTCTGCCAATGGGAATTGAATCTCTTTACGGAGCCAAACTGAGGGCTGTATGTTATAAGAGGGCTGTTTAGCATCAAGGTCAGTGACATTAGGACGCCTAGCATGAGCTCTACTTCAGGCGGCACAGTTATGGTATATCTTCTTAGTTATCTTCAGTTGATCTCATGTTAAGAAAGCCTCACATGCATCCTACAGAGATTGCATTGCAATATAAATTTTAAGCATGACATACTGTATCCAGTTTGTTTACTTTTATGATTCAGTTTCATTTTTAAAGATTAAAAGCAGTAGTCAGCACTCTGTGATGGACCAGAGCCTTATTGAGGATCTATAATAAAGAAATGAAAAGACTTATTTCTTAAAGGTCTTCATCATATTTACACCATGTGATCATTCCTGTTCTCTCTGTAAAACATTATCACATCATAGTGATGGTTTGTCTTAAATGATGGGTGATTAATAACATGTTTACAAGCTTAGTCCTAATTAAACTAAGGCCTAGTCCTATTTTAAAATAATCTCAGTTCGGGTCGGGAAACCACCCCTTTCAATTTTTATATTTAAAATTTCAGTAATTATTAATACAATTATTTTTTTCTCCTAAACACTTTTATTAAAAGACTGCATTTTTATAAATACCGCAGTATTACTCCAAAAAACATATTAACACACTACCCCTTAGTAAGGGTGATGTTTTATATCTTTAAAATGTAATAATACAGACTACTTATTTGCATAGAAGGGCGTTTAGCACGCCCCTTTAAACGCGTCTTGTTGCGTCCGCCCCGCCCCCTTTAAGCGCGTAACGAGACGCATTGGAAACGCCGCGCGCGCCGGGTGCTGAGGAGAGGCGGATGATAGTAACACGCCACGCCACGGCTCACTACAGCAGTTTCACGCTAAAACGATCAGGCATTACAGCTGGAATATGATGGATAATTGCGCTCGTGCCGGATGCATTTAAACGGTAAGAGTATCGCGTAATGATGATGATGATGATGATGATGATCGCGTGATTCTGACAGTGACATTGAAAACGCGCGCATTGATGATGAGTTTGCTGCTGAAGGTAATGAATGCTACAGGGATGCGCAGGCGTTGATGTTTGCATTGCTTACAGTTTCATTATTATGATTATTTAGTGCTGCGTCTGCATTAAACATCTCATTCCGTTTCACTCGTGTATGCAACTTACTGCATGCAACAGACATTTGATTGACGTTGTTTAATAAATATCATCTTTAATGTGTGATGATGTCATCATTAGTACTGGCGTTATGTAATACAGCCGTGGCCTTTTGGACGTGAAGTGATGCACGGGGACATCCTGCTCGTGAAAGTGAACTAACCTCTAATGATGCGTGATGAAATGGTCTTCTTGTGTCACGTGATGTGGGATGCTCTGAGGCTATACGTCACCGTGTGCATGTTGGAAATGCAGTGAGCATCAGAGCAGCTTTGCATGGCTGCACAAAACAAGACATTGCTGTCATTTCTAACCCTGTTTAACACATAAAAGGTGCGATTTCACAGTGATTTCACAGATGAAAGTCTAAGTAAGGATCAGATCAGAATTAAAGTCATTATTCGCTAATCTTTTCCCATGCACAAGCTGTAATCTTATTTACATGCATTTGTATTTAGAGTCATGGTGAAATGGCATTGGCAGTCTGTGAGATGTTAGTGCCGTATAGTGGATGAGGTGACAGCATTTCTCCTGAACGACACCAGAAGATGATGAGACACAATGACTATGACAGAAACGCTTCGAGAGCTGAAGTGCTTTCACTGGAGAAAAATGATCAGACCATTTCTTTATATAAAGCTATCATAGCTTCAGACGACTCTGAATATATTGTTAATTTAAATCTATTTATGGACTTTTGACTTTTTTTGTGGAGCTTAACTTTCAGTGAATAACTGGATAAACTGTCTTTTAGAAATTTCAGTAAACAGATTTAAAGGTGTATTGTGTAACTTTTATAAGATCTCTTGACAGAAATGCAATCTAATCTACATAACTATATTATTAGTGGTGTATAAAGACCTTACATAATCAACTGTATTGTTTTTATTACCTTAAAATGAGCTGTTTTTATCCACATACACCGCAGGTCCTTTACAAGGAAGTCACCATTTTACCCCGTCATGTTCGTAAACACTACAGAGCGCTTTTCGTCACAATGTTGTCTCAGAAGATCACACGTTTATCCGGTGGTGCCTCCTGTAGCTTCTCCATGCGCTTCAAAAGGGACTGAGCCATTGGTTGCAATTCACAATCTCAGTCACCACTAGATGTTGCTAAAATCTACACGATGCACCTTAAAAAAGACATGACGGCGTCCATAGTTACGTTTTTATCTTCACCTTTAAGAAATAAGCTATATTTTTACATTTCTGAGCCTTCTTATGCTGTCTTACACATTGATAGCGAAACTATAAGCTATACAGAAACCACAGTCTCTCCAGAGGCTTTATTTATAAAAGCTGCGTAGAAACTATCCTACATTTGATGTTAAGATCATTTATCAAAAATGCATACGTCTACACGCAGAACACGCGCATACCCCTTTCTTTCAGATGTGAAATCTATAAATCGCAAATGATCTTGAACTTGTGTGCAGCTGAGCACTTTCAGATCTCTGCCTTTAAACGATGCCTAATCAATGTCATAGACATATATATAAAGAGCGCTTCTTTTAAACCCAATTTCGAGCAGCAAGAATAGCTTATATTGCCAAACCCTGCAGCAATCAGACAAGGAAAAGTGCATACATCTGCTCAGACCCTGACATGGCGCTAAGCACTTTTCCACGCCAAAGACAGTTTTTATAAATATGTGCCGTGGATTTTTTCATATGTCAAATCTGTGTGTACGTGCGCTTTATAAATAAGACCCCAGGTCTCAGGGAATTCAACATTACTGTACTTACAGTTTGTACTACAATCACATACATGCACAACTCTCTCTCATGTCATCCACTTCATGGTCTCGTAAGAGAAACAGAGATGTTGAAATGTTTGGACATCAAATGTCCCTTGTTTTTTTAAAATAAACTAAAAAATTAAACTTTAATTCAAATATTCATACTGAACTTTTGCAGAAATGTCACACATGAGCAGAAAGTGTCCGGGTCAGGTGAAGATCACTGAACCACTCTTTAACATTTATTGTTTTCTTTAGTTTTCTTGAGATTATTTTTAGCTTTAGTTTAGTTGATGATCTCAGATATGAAAAGCTTTGCTCTCTTGGCTCTGACCGTTGCTGTTCTGGGTCAATGAGCTTTAACAAAGCCTGATTCACTCAAAAGCATTCACTGAAGAGCTCCTTTCAGATCCAGTATGGGTTCAGATGGGGTTTGGCTTGCAGGCTTGTAGTTACAAGCAGTTTGTGGTTATGTTGGATGGTGCTCGTAGAGTTTGGGTTTTAAAGTGTAAATATACAAATTAATACATTTGCAAATACAAAGACATTGCTTTTTGCTTGCGCAACAGACAGTAAATCTCATAAACAAATATATATGTCATAATTGTATATATATTTATTTATACCACGGGGTCTGTTGAATGATTTATTTTGACTGGTTGAGAAAAGCTCCACGGGTGTTGATTATTTTTCTGTAAAACACACACCTGACCTGACAAATGTCTTAAAATAACCACCAGAGCAAAGTCTGTGGTATAAGAGAAATAATTGACTCTGGTCTTTTGAATTATTTAAAATAAGGCACAGATGTCGCATTACCACCTTGGGTGTGCATTATTTTCTAATAATTCAATGGCCCGTCTGGTGTTTTGATGAGACTGTTGAGCATTTTCAGTCAAATATTAAAATATAATTTCTCAGAGAATATACAGTATTTATTACGAATATATTGTTTATTATACTGTTTATATTTTCAAATTTGAAAATATGTGTTCAAAGTGTCGTGTGTAGATCGACATGTCAAAATATGTATTCATTGCATCATGTGTCATGTCAAAATAAGTGCTTTCTGCACACACATCAACACGATTTATGATAAAAGAGACGCTCAGGTTCACAAAATACTCGCAAAAAACTAAACTCTGATTAAACATAAGATGAGAAGTATGTATCTGACAAATGTTAGCATCATTTTTATCATAAACCCTTTAAAACGCATCTGCAGCAGACACTTATTTTGGCAAGACGCATGATGCATATGGGTCACCTGACGCAACGAACACATATTTTGACATGACCAGCCACACACATGATGAGCTAAATAGGGGAGAACCGGGGCGAAAGTACAAAGTGATTTTCTCCAAGCCCTGATAACATTTGCATTTCAAACTATGACAGCATCTTAAGCACACAAACCCTTGACAGAGATGACAAATATTGCGTTATTTCCTCATCATTTTGCATTTCCAGAAAGTTGTTTTTAACCATGATAAGTCAATTCTTAAAGCGATATTTTTTTTCTTATAACACGTTTTGTTTCTGGTTTAATGTGTTAAAGTCCTGATCAATCTACAGGTTATCTAGTGCTTTAACACATATTGAAGTTTTTCAAAATAAAAGTAAATCTGGTTTTAATGTTCCGGAGTTCCTGTCAGGACGAAAGTAACACTTAGTGTTCATACTTTTAAAAATTGTTTTATTCTCAACAATTCAAGTTTGTACTGTCAGGTTGCTTTTAAAACATTTGATAAAACTGACATTTAAAATGAAAATGTAATTTCATAATTTTTTGTAAAGATAAATCTGTTTGCAGTTACATAGTAACAAGATCAAAGTCATGTATATTTAATAAAAACAAGTGTGACACAAACATCTATCTTGTTTTGTAGTGTTACTTTCATTCCTGCTGTCAAGGTCAAGAGTAACAATGCCCTACTTATGTTCAAAGTGAAACTATACTGAAATCATTTTACATTTGATCAAAATAACACCTGGAGACCACACTTGTGAGATATTGACCACAGCAAAAATCTGTCTAAAACATTAACTGAAAAATTGTACTTTCGACCCTGTTCTCCCCTACATGTTGTGACGAGCAGGGCCGGCCTGGGGCATCCGTGCGCCCAAATTATTATTTTTTTAATATATGTATATAAACATTTTACTATAAATATTTAATTCTGCACAAGAAAACAGCAGTTATTAATGATAATTAGTAGCATAGTATCTCGGAAGATTGTGCTTGTTAAATAGCTCTATACTGCACTGAAGCGGCAGTTTAAAATATAAACCCAGAATTCAGCGAACGTCAAGACAAAGAAAACGGAAACAACAATCAGACCGAGATGCAGAATAATGTTACACAGACCATGTTTAAATTTCAATGTTTCTGGACAGAAATACCAACTTGTTCACTTTGTTTGGTATTAATAAGTGCTGGCCGCGGTGCTGAAGACGCGCTCGGACGGAGTACTGGTGGCAGCACAGATATTTACGTGCAAGCCATTGGAAACTATTATTCGTTATTATATAATTATTATTCGTTATTTTACTTTATTACTTTCACTTAAGAAGAGTTCTGCACTTTTTATTTTAACATTTCTCTTTATATAAATACTATTTTGTACTTAAATCTATAATTTCGTTACTAACCCAACGAACTCATCTGCGCTTTCCGATAGGTTGCACGTAAGGGGAAAGGTATAGCTTTCTTCCCCTTGAGAAGAGTTGTGCATTTTTAAACTTTTTAAAATAAATATCTCTTTACCAAAAAAAAATTTTCTTCTATTTAAAATCTATAGTTTCATTATTTTACTAACCCAACTAATGACTCGTCCACTTTCCAATAGATTGCACGTAAATATCTGTGCATAAATGCCACCAGTACTCCGTCAGAGCGGGTCTTGGTCTTAAGCACCGCGGGGAGCAGCCATCACTCCAATGCGCAGCTTATTAATACCAAACAAAGTGAACAAGTTGGTATTTCTGTCCAGAAACATTGAAATTTAAACATGGTCCGTGTAACGTTATGTAAATCCCGCGTCTCGGTCTGATTGTTGTTTCCGTTTTCTTGTTCTTGACGTTCCCTGAATTCTGTGTTTGTATTTTAAACTGCCGCTTCAGTGCAGTATAGCCACAGTATGCGTGCGTGCGTGTGTGTTTGTTTCCAAAATATTTTCAAAATAAAGAAAAACAAGACAAAGCTGTGCAGTTTGTGTTTCTGTATAAGTTTATGAGCAAAATGATTGGAACACAATTGTGATTCTGTGATTCTAAAGGGCACCAGGTGAAATCTTGCCTAGGGCAGCAAATTGGCCAGGGCCGGCCCTGGTGTCGAGCTTCCCATAGTCACCGGCCACCACTGTTTTTCTTTATTTGATAGTACACAAGGAGAGGGGCAGGGACGGACTGGGGCTAAAAAACAGCCCTGGACTTTTTCCCAAATAGGCCCATCATCCGGCCATTCGCCCCTAGCCGTGCGCAACAGACACAAGGATGTCCTGATACTATGCCACAATACTGTCAGACTATTAGACAAGGATATTTAATATTTTGTCCATGTCATATTAAACTTTGATGTATAATAAGGCTGTGAAATAATGAGTGCGCACACACTCACATCACGTCTTTCTCTAACACTAGTTGCGAATTACGTTAATTTTCACACGAGTTTTATTTATTTTTATATCGTGTATATTATATTATAATGTCACGTGTCCTGCTACTACTGGCACTTAGCTCTTGCTGATGTGAAGTTAACTCGGTCTGTCCCTCATCATGACCAGGCTGTGGATGCTCAGGCTCGCAAACATAGACGCTCGCTAATTCTGGGAATCCGTGGACCAATCACGGCTAGTAGGCCGACTGTTCTTCCTTGTAGGAGCAGCATATAAGTGATCGTATTAGTGCCTCTGCTGTTGGCTGTTCATATTGCGTTATTAGACTTTTTTTTTGCCATCGGCCGGGCGACGGCCCTCCGTTGAACGGCCGTTCTGGACTTTTCCAGAACGCACAGATTGCCAATCCGTCCCTGGAGAGGGGTATAGGGATCTGCAAAGGACCTCGAGCTGGGATTCAAACTCAGTTTCTGCACCGTCTGAGCACTGCCAAACCCTAACCCTAACCTCTGACATAAACATATCTTATGGATGAAACAAATAAGGACGGACACAAGTTTTTAGGAGACAGGATACAGGAGTACTTTGAATAAAAATGTACAAACCAGAAGCAATAATACCCAACATTTGAAGAAGGGACGGCATTTTAAAATAATACGTTCTGAAAGCTGTACTTATACTTAACTATGGGAAATAATTCTTGTAAAAACTTTCTTTATTGTAAGATTGACATTTGCATGGCATTGCTCTGTTGTGGTTTGTGTTGTGTTAAATAATTTTTGGATTTTGCAAATCAGAGCTTCATCGTCTGGGGTTTTTTTTTTTCTCTGATTCTCAGCTCCTGTCGTGTTGTCATGGGTGTGGGTAGATTACTACGGCAAGCCATTTGAACTTTTATTCGTTGAGTTCTTGATATCAACAATTGAATTTTCACAAGTTAAAATTTTAATTCTTGATATCAGAAATTACATTTCCACTAGTAACAATGTTAATTCTTGATATCAACAATTTAATTCTTGATATCAACAATACAATTATTGATATCTGTAATTGTATTTTCACTACTGAAATGTCACCATAGGCTGCAATTCAAATTCAATTGTTGATATCAAGAACACAATGAATAAAAGTTATAACGGCTTGCCATAGATTACAGATATTACAGATTGACTCTGGCAGTTTAGTTGTTGGATTAAGACAAGGTCATAAACTGGGAATCACGCTGGTGATGGAGGGAATCGAATGTGTCGGGAATGTTCAGGAGCAGCTGAAGGGAATCAGCAGATAGAAGAGGAGAATGAGATGTTATCACGTAATGATGAATGTTAAAACATTATTAAGCAGTTAAGAAGTAAGAAAACACATGGATGATGAAGAGTTTGAGATGTTGAGTCTCACAGGAGGAGGAGTAGAAGATCAGGAGGTGTTTCTTTAGATATTGGTGGCAGTTCTTGACATAAATGAACTGCTTGATGATTTGGGGTTAAAGCACAAGAGGCGTCTGATGTCTCTCTGGTCTCACATGAGTCAGTCGTCTTGTTACACTTCAGTCCTGTATATATGAGATTCTGCAGTCGTTCCCTGTCAAGCTGTTTGGTTTGGAGGTTTTTGTTGGAAGCTTTCACGGGCCGGTCATTGTCAAATCCACTCATTATGTTGAATTAGCTCTGGCCTTTACTGTGAAATAGATTCACATTGGCAGCCATCACACCGGGTGGGAAGCAAAGGTTTTGTTTAAGACGAAGGGGCAGATTATCAGCGAGTTGTATTGAGATTGGGCTGCTGTTCAATTTGAATGATTTAAGAAATGCAAAAATACAAGCACTCAATAAGTAGATCAGTGTCTGTTTTAGATTTCATGGATCTTTAATACAATGTTATTTGTGGGATTCATTTTTATGATAATCACTGTGGATCACTCTCACCCGAGCACAACAGCACCTCTATAATCACCGAGCACAATATTTAAACAAGACTTCAATGTACTGTAAGGAAAAAAAGACTTGCAATAGATCAGAAGAGAAAAGCCTGACATCTATAAGAGATACTGTAGTACATGTGCTGGTAAAGAGCTTCATTTCTTCAATAATTTACATCCATCGGTGCATTGAGTTAAAAGGGTCAGCGGAGCGTAAGATGAGACTGAAGATCACAGTACTGAGCTTCATATACGCTCTGTTTACATGATGAGGTCACATCAAACATTTACCCCATCATTATCATCCCACTGATTTAATCCGGATTATTCCTGGAGATCATCTTAAACTAATGCACAATGGACACAAATGGATAACTGAAATGTAAACATGTTGAAAATCTAAAGTGAATAATCTGTTGCTGATGCATGGAAATGTTTTACTGTACAAACACAATCTGCAGCTTTACTGTCATGTCATTTTGTTGTGTATCGTTTTAGCTGTCATTTGCTGTCATGTTTTAGCTTTGTATACTTTATTGTTTTTTTATAAGCTGCTTGCTTTTAGATGCTAGTCATAATAGTAAACATTTTCCACGCTAATGAAATGTTTTGTAGGCTTTGTATGTGTTGGTAGACATAATGTAACACTTACACAATTGTGCGTCATTGTGAAAATCTGTCAGACGATGGTGGCAGAATAAACAGCGTCTGTTAGTAAAATCATGTTTGTAGAGATGATAAACACTCATTTACATTATGACTCTTATAGAAAACCAGCGGGAATTCATTGCTTAACTCAAAATACTAAAAATAATCAGGTTTGTGGTGTCATTTCTGTTTCTATATCTTTAATGACTAAATTAATATTTTTAATCTTTTGACAGAAGCTGCTTTGAAGAGATCTGGTGAGAGCCAATGAAGATTTTATTGCAGCAGGTGAGCAGACACAAGAATTTACAACAAGAGTCAAGCAATGATTTACAATCTGTCCGTCATTATAATAAGACACAAGTGATTGTCTAAAAATAGAAGAGATTAAGACAACTGTCCTAATTCATCCTAATTATAAACATTGAAATGTTATTCTTGTTTTCTCTCTGCTTTGGTGTTTTTAGTTTTATTAGTAAATGTAGTCTTCAGTTATTTTAGGTACATCAATGCATAAACCTTAATGAGAGTGACAAGTCATCGTTTCATCAATGGCATATCTTTTTTATATATAATTAAAGCTGAATTTGATGTCAAGCATTAAAAATAAAAAAGATTTACGTAAGAATAATTTATCATTCCAAGAGACTTGAAGAGTGGTATGAGAGATTTGGTGGTCCTCACACTGTATGTGCTTTAATGATAACCATACGATAATGTTGCTATGGGAAACCGCATCCAGTGGCAACCACTTCCAATTTACTTGCATGCATTGTGCCATCTTATCTTGCTGAGCAACACAATACAAAACTGAGTTTTTGCTAAATTATTATGCACATGACATCTCAGCTTGATGGTTTACTTCCAAAATAATCATGCAATATTCATAACAAAATCATATACTGAATGAGACTATAAAATTTGCAAAACTACATGTAATCTAATATATAATCATAACTAAGGGTGTCACGATTTAGATTTTAAAAAACTTCGAATTACAAAATGGAATCATTGATGCTGTCGCCCCATGTCGCCTTGCCAAGTAGGGAAAAAACACACATGTTGAGTGCTGCAAGTCAACCTCCTCAAACTTATCTAGCTACAGCCAGTTAAAAGATATCATAGCAGATGCAGGAGACACCACACGGGCTGCTCTTTACATGGGAAACAAAATAACAGCAAGCGCTTCCCACCTTCAGCTGAACTCAATTAGAGCGTTCACATCAGAGCGGCGTCTGTGACAGGACCAGTTGTTTCTCTGAACTGAGATCTGTTTTTTTTTACAACAACTTATTTCAGTTGCTTAAGAGTTATGAAAACAGCATTTTAACATTACTTATTGGGGTATAGTCTCACAATTAGGGATGCCACAATTCTCAATACATTATTGAACCGTTCGGTTCGACCCCCACGGTCCAATACGCGCATGTGAATTGCGTTTTTCTGTTTATCCATCCAAATCTGTCAGTTTTAAATTTGTAATTAATAGATTAATTATTTGCGCGTGTAGATTATACAACATCAATGTAAAGATGCAAATTCGCGTGGGGCAATGCGAATGACGCAAATTGGGATTGTTATATATGCAAACGCGCGTTATTTGCCTCAAACAAGTCTTCCTCGCAAGTTGAAAAAGTTCACCTCAAGAAGAGAATGCGGATGATGCTTAAATAAACCCCACCAGTAATCTTGATTGAGGAACGCATTTTTGGTTTCTACACAGACAGCATGATGTTGGATTTAACAGTAGTGCAGTAAGGTACTGTATAGCCTTCATTTACAATGTAAAGTTTAATTTACTAAGTACAGGTATATAAAATGGACAATTTATGTAATGTAATGAATTCACATGTTCCCCAGTTTGAATAGGATATCATTTTTATATGTCTTTATTTAATTATATCTTCTATTATTGTATCAATACACTAGAAATATAAGATGATTTTTGCATTTACATAAAATAAAGAGAATTGCAATTAAAACCAGTATTTTTGCTTCTTAATATCTCACTGTTCCTGTTACCTAAGCATAGATTAATTAAAAAAACACTTTAATAGTCCAAAGCAGAACCGAAACCGAACCGAAAACCGTGGACAAGAACCGAAATATGTATTGAACCGTGAACTAAGTGTATTGTTGCATCACTACTCACAATCCCATCTGACGGTAATAAAAGCGCGTTTTTGAGGTGACAGATGTTCATACGACAAGAAGTTTTATCATATATGTGTGTGTGTCCCATATTTTTACACTGGCAGCACGACTAACATGGCAGGGCATCTCCGGTTCAAGGTCACATATTATATTTCATAAAAGTCTAGCCTAAAAATGGCATAGCACCCTGTTCTTAAAAAACAAATACCGAGAACCGAACCGAACCGTGACCTTAGAATCGAAAATGTAATCGAATCAATGATTTGGAGAATCGTGACACCCCTAATCATAACTGATCATAGTAATTTGAATTATAATGATACTTTATCTTATTATTACAAATTGTATTAGTATTACTAAGAGCACAATGCAATTTAAATAAATACAGTATTCTTAGTAACACGGTTTATAGACATATGCAGTGTAGTACTGTTTCTATCTACTGTTGTTTTGATTAATGTTCTTGTTTGATTTTCTTCCCTTCTTGCAGGGCATGTTAAACTAAAAGACCTTTAATGGGGAAAATCAGAAGAGTCCCATTAAGATGACACGCACAGATCCACCTGACATACTAGGATCAGCTGTGTATCAAGATGTCAAAGTGAATTCCCTCTCGAGCCACTCCAAATCTCATCATCCCTTAAAACAATGTGATTCTCCATTCATCAGCAAACTGGAGGACACTCGAAAAAGCAAAAAGAGGCACTGCCGCAGCTTTGACACCAAGTCTAAGGACAAACTCAGATATCAAACATTAGCGATGGAATATCCACACAGAAGGGCTGAAAGGTACGCGGCCAATCCAGAGGTCGCCTGGAATGCCTTAGGTCGCCAACAAGGGCACCGTTTCTCTTCCCCGGACCTGTTTACCTATCGTCTCGCCTCCCAGCCGATACCCGCTGAACTGCCTGCTGACGTTGTTGTGACAGACGTAAAGAGAAGGACCAGATCGAGAAGTGCCTCGCGGGTTCAGACCAGCCTCACCCCGGTATCGTTTGATGCTTCCCCTCCAGTGGCCAGGAGGGGCCGGGAATCTCAGAGGGCACACAGAAACGCTCAAGTAAGGTCAGAGGTTTCTTCAAGAGGAGAGTCTTCCTATGCTGATACTCGAGCACACCCATTAAGTGATGTTCACCCTATTAAACTGCAGCCACAGAGAACCGATACAAGCAGGTACTCCCCTGTGTACACTCCTGAAGACTTTGATGAAGGAAGGTCGGAGAAACCCGCTACTAGTCCTCATGTTCGGTGTCGGGTAGACATTAAACCAGATGAGTCAGCCAGGCAGCACGATGGCCGGAAGCCAGCTACTCCACAAGGAGACGTACCTTGGCAGAAATATCCCAGCGGCGGCGGTCGGAGTCTGACGGTACCTCGTCATTTCTCCTCTTCAAGGACAACAACACCCACCGAATCCTTTACAGGGGAGTACAGGCAGGCGTACCAGTATTCCCAAAGTATGCCAAACAGTTACATGCAGCCTATGGAGATCCCTTTACAAAAAGCGGTCTCGCCACGAGAGCCGAGGGAACACTACAGAAGGGAACGAAGGGCTCATTCCAGCCCCAATGTGCCAACTAAATTCTTCTATGCAGAGGATTTGGGGAAGTATGGATCTTCAGCTCCATCAAGGACTTATTATCAAGATGACCGATACAGCGTTCCTAGCCAAGCCTACTCACCAAAAATTCAATACGTACAAGATCCAAGAACTCACATTGTTCACGCTGTATCTGCCGGACCGTATTACACAGACGTTGACTCCTACCATTATCCTGCACAACCCGTGTACCCTAAAACCTATGCTGCGAGTGAACCAGGTGCATATATAATACAGACGCCTCCAGCGAGGACATTCTACGGAGATGACCCGAGGACATATCAGATTCAAACAGCCCCTCCTCGGATTTTCTACATGGGCGACCCCTATGCGCAATCAGTGGAGCATCATTATCCATCAAGGGCGTATTACACGGAGGGCAGACGACATGCCCGTGCGGTTCAGCCACAGTCTGATGACTGGTACGGCTCAGAGGTGTCTGGCTACTCGAGCCATTACCCCTCCTCATATGTGTCACAGGTCACTCCCACAAGAGTTAGACAAGAGCCAAAGCTAACGACTTGGTATGCCAACCCGTGCATGGAGCCAGAAAGACCTGCAACAGAACCAAGACCATACTCAAGGTCCTGGGATAACATCCTCGATACCCAGGTCGAGAGGGAACAGCCTGTGCCGCGTGGTAAGAGTGATGAGAATCTTCTTTGTCAGGGAATAGAAACTTCAAACGAAAGACCGAAACCTGTTGTTGTGAATCTCTCAAGCTCCCCGAGGCGTTACGCTGCATTGTCCTTGTCTGAAAACTCTTTGCTTGACAAAAGCCCAACCGAGGCCAGAAGCTCCTCAAGCAAATTGTGGTTTGTCACTCCTGAAATAACCATCACTGACAATGACATTAGACCTAGTAACATTAGCAAAACAGAAACACGCTCTGCTAGTTGGGATGTGCTGGATCCGAAGAGTGCCCCAAATCAAGCAGGCCCTCAATGTGAAACAAAATCCCACCCCGTAGAATCCACCAAAGATAAAGTGCACGGCAGCACTTCCCTGCAGCAAAGTCTCGAGCAGCTCGATGAGCTACTGGCTGACCTTGTCGTCGATTACAAGCCTCCTGCTAGGAGACCCAGCGAAGACCTGCTTGACCAGCTCAAGAAACTCATCGATGAGGAAGAAGCCGTATCTTCGGCAAGAAAGGACTCAGTGGCGGATTCTGAAGGCAGCATGCCCCTCGACAAGCAACCTA
This sequence comes from Paramisgurnus dabryanus, assembly GCF_030506205.2. Lineage (NCBI taxonomy): Eukaryota > Metazoa > Chordata > Actinopteri > Cypriniformes > Cobitidae > Paramisgurnus > Paramisgurnus dabryanus. The sequence continues at coordinate 33,377,723 of NC_133341.1, read as the reverse complement.
CTTCCATAAAAATAGATCCAGATGCTCTGCGAGACACTGATGGAAGTTGCGATGGCCTCAGAAGTACAGAGGAGTGCTCCCCTGACCAAAGCCCAGATGAGGACGATACCATGATGTGCTCAAACAATAGATGCCGTCGGACCGAGACGCTGTTTAATGCCTGCCTCTACTTCAAATCCTGCCACAGCTGCTACACCTACTATTGCTCTCGCAACTGTCGCCGAGAAGACTGGGACGTGCACAAAGAGAGCTGCCTCTACGGGCGAATCGGCAGCGTTTGCCGCCATGTTATCAAGTACTGTAGAGAAACCACAGAGGTCCACAAAGCATTCTCCCGTATAGCCAAAGTTGGATACCTGTCTCGGGGTAGGGGTGTCCTGTTTGTAGGGTTTCCAAATCCGGGCTCGTCCACAAATTTCCTTCAGTTTGGACTAGAAAGTCTGCTTATGTCTCCGACGTACTTGTCCCTTCGTGAGCTTGAGAGTTTTAAGGACAACCTGGGGGATTATTGCAAAGAGCTCCAAGAGGCAGGAAAGGAATACGACCCGAATGAATGTTTTCTCTTGAATGTATCCATTGCTGTTGGCGATCAAGTGCCCGACGGACCGTCGCCAAGGGTCCAAGCCCCGACCGTCAGGAAATTTGCCAAGATAGCTCTAGCCTCGTACAGCCCAGAAAAAAAGAGTCAGCGTAAAGAAAGCGACATGGAGACGTTGATCCTCACCCCACCGCCGGGTATGGCCGACATCGACAAGGAAGGAGAAGAAGGAAGGAAATCGAGGGAGATCTGCTTCATCAACATTCAACGAGAGTTAAGGATACGTGGTGTGTTTCTACGCCACGAGTATCCGCACGTCTACCAGAAGCTCTGTGAATTTGTGGAGAACAACAGAAGGTTCACACCCACTACTATTTATCCCATCGACAAAAGGACCGGCAAGCAGTTTATGTGCATGATAATGGCAGCGTCTGAGCCACGAACACTGGACTGGGTAGCCAACCCACATCTCCTAGATGACATTATATAAACAAACAAGTGCACCTTTTCTATAGAAATGCATAGAACTCACTATATAGTACATATCGATATATCAAGCTTATTTGTTATACATGTTTGTAGATCTGTATTTTGTTACCGAAAAAAAAAAAAATATTCATGCCTGCAAGGTCAGTATGATTCAGTTGAATGGAATAATGCCCATCAGATGTCCAATATCAGTAATCTACGTTTCATTTTTCATCGACTTGGTATTGGTGTCCATTCACAGGTTTGGTTAATTTATGCTTGATTTTCTCATACTTTTATGGTAGCAAACAATCTTCTATTTATTTTGGCAAACTCAAGAATTATGTGCTTATTTCACAGAGTTTAATATTTTTTCCTATGCAAAATCTAACAACATTGTCCCTCAAAAATGTCAGATTTTCTGGAAACATGGTACAATATTTATTTTCTTTGTCAGAAAAATAATCTAAGATGCATTATATTATATTATATTATATTATATTATATTATGAGATTTTTATGATTGACAGAAATGTAAGAAGAGCAGTGATGGAGGTGTGGGACAGTGGATTGATTTTGTTTTATTAAAGGCTCTCAGTGAAACGGTTTTAATTAAAAAGCGCTGCGTAGAATTAAGCAGCAAAGCTTCAACACAGAAATTTGAAAACTCATTTTGTAAATGGTTTACTGAATTTAGGTTTCAACTTAATGAAGTAATTGGTGCTTTTTAATGTGTGTAGTAGAATTAACTTGAGCAATAATGACATTTGGAGAATATTCATCAGAAACACTGTGATCTCAGAGACTCACACTTATGATCACTCATTATAGACTTGGAAATATTGCAGTATATGTAAAGACTATAAGACAGATGATATCAGACCGTGCTTTTGTGTAGAAAATTGGATTCAGACATGGATTTGCGGTATGGATATTAAGCTTGGAGATGTAGTAGAGTTTTGTGGTTTTGTTTTTATTTCTCCTTTTAAGAGTTTGACTGACAGATGTTACGGTAAACACAACATTTATTCTTGAGATATTCTTGAGTCAGACAGGTTTAGCTTTTTGAAATCACTTATCATTGTACACTTTTTTATTTATTTGGTTTATTTATCAAAAAATGACTCCTAAATCCACTGCTTTTCAGATCATAACCCAGTACTAAGTTTAATATATATACAAATTTAATGAGACTTAAAAAAACCTTCTGGAACAAATATTGCTATGTCTTGACAGAAGGAAGAATTTTTAATTAAAAAGGTCAAATATGAATAATAGAAAAAGAATTGCACTAATAATGTGATTTGATAACTCGGTCATCTGATAACAAACAGCAAAACTAACTAACAACAAACAATAGCTGATGATTTAATGCATGTGTTCATGTAATGCTGTTGTCTGTTCACCCACAATGAATGATGGGAAAGAAAAAAACAAATCAAAACAGCTGATAAGCTTTAAACGTCTTTAACAGTGTAATCCAAAATAATTCACTGGTGCGTAACTTTTAGTTTATTTGACTCTTTTTCAGTTCTGGTTTGAAACTCAAGAAAACCAGGTGAACTTTATCATCCTCAAACCTATTGATCCTTTATTAACAGCCCTATTACTTTCCCTTTATTTCAGATTATATCTTACATGTTTTTTTTTTTATATATATTTGTTCTCAGTGAATCCACATCACAGCAGAACCTCTTCAGGATTTCCAGCACGGTTCTGTCCTGACAGTGTGTTTGTATATAGACAGTGAGAAACAGAACTGCATGTGACTCTATTTTTTCATTAATATTATTAACCTGCCTGAATATTTGATATTTGAAAAAAGTATATGAAGGATAAAGGAATATAGTAAAGTATATGAATATATAAAGTAAAGTAGGAGTGATATTTTTCAAGATCATTGTGTCATTCACATGCTGTTATGCTGAAAACAAACGAGACAAAGACACAGAAAAAACAAACAAATCTTAAATAAAACAGATGTGTCTCTAACATTGTTTCTATTGTGTGATATTCTTCTGATGTATTAGCGCCACCATGTGTTGTGTTCGGATATATTCGGGTTTCTTTAACTCTTGACGTACTGTAAAATATTTTATACTTTATACTTAAAAGTCTTATGTATCTAAACATTCAACTATAACTATATTTTTTATCATGTTCATTAATGTTTAAACTAGTTATGTCTTTTTACAGAGCATTAATATTTAAATGAAATAGTTTTTTTTATACATTGTAGCATGTAAGCCATTGTGTTTGTCACAGGCTGTGTGTTCATGTTTAACCTCCAGAGGGCAGAAAAGCACAAAATCTTAAAGATGAACCCAGTGTGTCATTTCCTTCAGGTCCAGTGTTTGTTTAAATCAGGAGTGGGGAACCCTGGGTCCTGGAGGGCCACACTGTCCTGCAGAGTTTTGTTCCACCCCTAATCAAACACACCTGAATTTCATTTCCAAGTGATCCTGAAGACTTTAATTAGATTTTTCAGGTGTGTTTAATTAGGGTTGGAACAAAACTCTGCAGGACAGTGACCCTCCAGGACCAGGGTTCCCCACCCCTGGTTTAAATCAAGGTTAGTCTTTTTAATGAGATTTTACACCCAATCCATCTTCTGTTTCTGCATCACAGATGTTTTGTCTTTGCTCTCCGTTGCAGTATATTTCATCAAATGTTTCATATGAAGTTTTTTTTTTAAGTGTGTAGGTAAGATGATCTTTAATTTATTTAAGTCATTATTTTGCTACTAGCCTTCACTTAGTTACACATCATAAACTAGTAGTTTGTGTATTTTTCAAATTATGAGTGCTAATAGACCTTTCTCACAACTTCCGTATTTATGACCGGAAATACGCAATCGTCGCGGAAATGTACTTCCTCCGCAGTCAAGGCAATGTAAAAAGCCGTATCTGTACCATCAATTCTCTGTTGATGGTGAAGTTAGACAGAAGTGGATTCAGGCTATTCGGCGAGACTTATAATGTGTAGTTTTAGTTAACAGTTCAGTAACAGTTAGACTCGCTCTCTACTTACCTAGAAATTTATGGACAAATTCTTCATGGAAAAAGTTTTCCTCCATTAGTCGTGTCACATCAGCAAATGTAATATTGGGCAAATCCGTTAACGAAGTTGTGTAGACTTTTTGATCCATTTTAAACTTGCCCGGGTTTATGTTTTTCTAGTGTGTTGACGCTTGACAGGAACTCCGCTTACACGACGATTACGTATTTCCGGTTACTGTGAGAAAGGTCTATACATTTGTACTTAATTCAAATGTATTTCTGTAGTACTTGTAACATGAATCTGATGTTTGTGATCACCCATACATCGACACGACAGAAGTTCAAAGGTCATATATCAGAAAAAAAATTGTATTTGATGTATTCTGAATGACGTAAATGTTAAACAAATATCATTGCTGAATGATATTTGAACAAATAATATGGCTGATATTTTACCTCAGGAAAAAGTAATCTCTTTCTGTGCCAGTAATCCCTTGAGATGTTGATAAGCGCCGCTGATTTTAACGCGCATGCGCTCTGTCGCTCCACACTCACGCAGCTCAAACTTTCTTGGTTTTAGTTCCTCAGAATTAATCACAGCAAGGACGTAATAAATTGACATTTTTCCATAATTTTCCCCAGATGATCGTTTTATAAAACAGATTAAAAGTCGCAATGGATAACACGTTTGTATTAGGCCTAACTTTAACTTATATACTTTATGAGATGAGCAGATCGCAAAAATATTTTCAAACATACTTTTAAATATATTTCAAAATACACAAAATAATAAAAAAATATATGTACTGATATTTATTTTGAAATGTTTACAACAATGTATTTTTCACTAATATATATATATATATTGGCCATTTTATATTTTGAAATATAGGCCTATTTAAAAAATATATATATAAAGCATTTATATTCACGTCGCATTGGAAGAAAACTTTGTATGTTACAAACCTGTAAACATAACACGTTTAAAAATATTAAAATTAGATATATTTTCAAATGCAAAAATATACTTATAATTTTATAGTTTATACATTTTATACAACCTTGTGTATTTTTTGTGTGGCTGACACACAACGCATTTATAAGATCTGGAGATAAAGAGCTTTTTTGGCTTTTGTGATGCTCAGAAGTTTGTGAGACTCTATTTTTCTTTCTAATTTTTTTAAGTTTTACTCTTCAGTGTAGTTATAGTTTCATCAAAGTCTGCTTTTCACAAACTGCCCTGAAACAAGCGACAAAAAGTTTGTCTATTAATCGACTGTAAAGCAGATGAAAGTTTGAGCAAACTCGATCTCTAGGTCTCATTTGTGTAACACATCTTTACCTGTAGATGGCGCTGAGCATCTAGAAACATCAGAAGTGAAAACTAATGAATTAAAGTTAAGTTTAATGCTTTTATCAGATCGTTTTGAGCAAAACGTTGAATCTAAATTAATCTGTCACAGTCTGTATAACTGCTGTTAAACAGATTAAAACATTGAGTAACACACAAAAACTGTTGTCTTGGGAGGGTAGGTAACATTGGCTTTCTAGGTTCACTAGAACCACAGTCAGAAATTACATAAAATACGTGAGATGAAGCTTAAAGGGGACATATCATGTAAATCTGACTTTATTCATGTTTAAGTGCTATAACTGGGTCCCCAGTGCTTCTATCAACCTAGAAAATTTGAACAAGATCAACCCAGTAACTTAGTTTTGGTAAACCATTTTCTGCAATCATGTGAAAAAATAGCTCATTGAATTCTGGCTCCCCTTGTGATGTCAGAAGGGGATCTTATTATAATAATACCGCCCCTTAATCTCCACTATCCAACCACAGCACTGACATGTAGTGCAGAGAGAGAAAATAATTGACAGCACAATTAAGTTTAATTTCAACAAACCACTATTATGGTGATCAGTGTTTGTATTTCATCAGCTCATTTGCATTTAAAAGAACACATTTTAAACAGCACATTTTTGCTTGAACCTACAAAGTGGCAATTTTATTATTTATTATATTATTAATATAATTATTTATTATATGCGGAGTATTCTGAGCTAAAAGTTCTCTCTGGGGACACCAAAGATTTATTTGACATCTTAAAAAAAGTTTTGTGAAATGCCCCCTTTAAATTTAAATAGACAAACCTTTGAATAAAATGTTTTGTCAGTTTGATGAAATATATCCTAAAGGTTAATAAGGCAATATACCAAACTAGCATCAAAACAGTTGTACTCTAAAGAAACATGAATTGTGTGTGAAAGGCAAACTAACATGAGGTGAGAATCCAGAGAAACAAACAAACATTGAGACAGATGTGAGGAGATGTGAGACACCAGAGAGAGAGGAAAACAAGCTCCTCCTTCAACACGAACTGAGAAAATCCTTCAGTCTTCAGCTTCATGCCTGTCACTCTGAATTAAGTTTATTGTGCAGATATCTTGGGGTATTTTTATCCAGTGTCTATCTCAGTTTCCCATGGAGGGGCAGAAAAAGATCTCTCAGGGGCCACAGCTGCTGAAGAACCCAAGAGTGAGACAGCTGATGTCTGGACCACAGGACACCACAGAACCAAATGATCGTTTTTAAACCAACATTAATTCATCTGACTAAAGATGCTTGAATGGTTCTTCACAACCATTTTTGGTTCCTGAAAGAACCATTCAGTCAAAGGATCTCTTAAAGAATTTTTAAGGGGATCTTGCTGGATTTACACTGCAGATCTTAATGCCCAATTAATTGTGATAAATTGAGAGATTGTTCAGGGTGAACTTATCCTTCACAGGGTTCCCACATCTTGGTTAACTTTAAAATCAAGGATTTTCTAGGTCCAATACCCTCATATTCAAGGACATAATGTGGGGACACATTTCAAGTGAGAGCACGGTTACATCATGTTACTTCGTAAGATACATTTGTTACAGTTTTCATGTGTCAGGCACAACTATGCAAAAAGGCATTTTGGTACGGCACAAAATTCGTTTTCAAAATATATAAGCATTCAAAACGAACAGTTTGGCATGTGTGCTAAAAAAGTCTCAAATTTTTATGACGTCATTCTACATTTTTACAACTTCTCAAATTTCCTGTCCAATCAAATACTCTCTAGACTCTTAAGTGTCCCACCCCCTACGTTGTCAAAGTTGAGACGAATGTACTAGTTCTTATGCTTCGTTCACACCAACTGCGTTTAAGGCGTCAAAATCGCGTTTACCGCGCCTAGTTTGCCGCTTGAACAGTTTGAATGCATTCGCGCGGAAAAAGCAAGCATTTAAAGCGCGTGAGAGGCAAAATCCGCTTCTTGTGGGAGGGGCAAGTGCTATGCGGTTGTCTGTTTGCAGGATGGCTGATGTTGATTGTGCATTTATCCAGAGAGTTACCGGTTTGTAATTGGTAACCTTACTATAGGGGGAAAATAAATGGCGCGGGTCGATAAACGTCACGTGACTCAAAAGTTAAATGTGTATTACAACTTAACAGGTTGCCCGATGTCCTCACTGACACTCTTCCAAGCGAGGTCCTTTTTATTCCCGTCTCTATATAAATAAGAACTTGTGTCGTATAGCTCCGGGTGACTGCTTCGGACAATATCAAGCGTTCCTTCAGGTTGAATGAGTGACTCTGGGCGGGGCTGCCGCCACAGCAGCAAGCAGGCTCCTGATTGGTTAACGCGGCACAAAAATCCGCCAAAGTTCAATTTTTCAACTCTGGCTTCAGACGCAAATTCGCGTCAAACGCAAAATGCACAAAAAGCACCATTCACACAAACTGCGCCAGACGCTCAATTTGCGCGATCTAGACACGCGAATGAGGCGGAATTGCGTCTACCACGCCGCGCCAAACGCCTCATCCGTGTTACTTTGTAAGATACAATAGGATTACTTTGTAAGCCTCATCCGCGCCGCGAGACCTCCATCAACACGTCTTCACATTGACTTAACATTGAAATCACTCGCGCTTGACGCCTCTACTACGGCTGGTGTAAACGCAGCATTATATGGTGAATGGCACATAGTGTACTATGTAGGGGACAAGAAATGATTCAGTGAGTGTAAAAATGCTTTTTATTGGGGTGTATGAAGTCTTATATCGCATCAGTCTCGCGCAATCCGCTACAACGCATAAACGTACCAGACTATAGTACTACGCTATTTGTTTCTTAACTCTTTCACAGCCATTGACGAGATATCTCGTCAATTAAGAGAAAACGCTTCCCCGCCAATGACGAGATTTTCCGTCTTTCCGCAATACCGCTATTATCCACCAGGTGGTGCCCTTCCGCAACTTTTTAAACCCGGAAGTATTGCCCTATGGCAAGCGGCTGCATGTCCGTGTCTGTTTTAAAGATCGCTCTGAATGGGATCTCTATGAAAAGTCCGTCAAAAAAATGTGGTGTTTTTGCAGAAACCTACCCATTTTCAAAAGCTGATTACAAACGAACCATTGAAGGTAGGATGAAACGGTTTTTTTTGTTTGAAAGCAGAGGGTCTGTTCTTTCATTTGGTATATTGTATGTTTATATATTTAAAGAAGAACATTTTCTGGAAGGCATTCAACTTTGGTGAAAATCATGAAAAACGCTGGCTGGCAACTTTTTTAAAAAACGCTGGCGGTGAAAGAGTTAAAGAGAGGGGAGGGTCCTCTAGATAGTTATGTTCTGATTTTCGTTTCACTTAAAATGACATCATCACATCCAATAATGCACCACGTTTCTAGGCACTTCAGTGGGCCTTTAACATAATGCGTAAACGTGCATAACAAACATACATCAAGCAAGCTAGTATGCATAGGCCACAAAGTAGTGAACTGGAATGAATAATATGGAATGTTTTCTTGCATAAAAAATGTAAGCACTTTCGAGGACCTGTGCTCATGTATGTTTATTTTCAAAACTTTCCAGGGCCCCTGACATTTTTGCCCAGATTGACTTTAAAGGACCCGTGGGAACCCTGCCTTCATGTCCCCTCAAAAGTGTGCACACTAAAACAACAGCAAGAAACAACACACCGAGGACAAACAGTACCGTAATTCAGTCTTTAATTAGAAAATCTACTTATATACAGTATACATGTACTGTAGCAAATATTGTTGATTCCATAGGCCGCATGACAAACCCCCCGTCGTCAGAACATTATAAATAAAGTTTTATTTGAAATGTCTATTCAGCGCTTCTCCCATCACGGGAACACGAGCATCAATCAGAGCCGAACCGAGCCTCGCTCTGAGCCTTTGACAGATATTACAAAAAAATAAACCAAGATCAGACAATATGGCAGTGGGAAACCTGAGTCAGAACAGATTTGGATAAACATGCACCCTGAATCCAGTTGAATAAGAGCAGCTTTTAAAGTGGAGTTAAAGTACGTGAGTTTCTCTCAATGATGGAAAGAAACCCATCCGATCGGTCCAGAGAACAAACCTATCTCTGCACACACAGATGAAATAATGTTAGCTTTAACATTTACAAAGAAATGTGCTGAAATACATTCCCATCGCAGCCCGAGAGGACCAACCAAAAGCCACAGCATTTGGTTGCTTAATTTCATCCGAAGAAATGATGCAGAGGAAAAAAACATCAAACATCACAGTAAAAAGTAGAATTATCATATTTGATCATTAAAAATCTGTCATTGCCCTCTGTTGGTAAAAACGTTTTGAAGGCGACATAAAGTCCTATAGTTCAATAGCAGGCACTGAAGAACTATGGCCAAAGAGGGTTTTTATCATTCCACCCTGAACGTGGTTACTATTTACATATTCATTATAAAAGAAAGCAATGCCTTTGCATCTCAGTGTACGATGCATGTTTTGATCCGGCAGGATGGCTAATAAGAGTTACACGTGTGTGTGTGTGTGTGATGTGAGTTTCTGTACAGATGGTTTGTAGGCAGTAGAAAGAAGTCTTTGATGCGGACAGCAGCTTGTTAAGTTCTCCAGGACCTGACGGATGTTTGTGTGGTTCTGGGTTGATGGCAATAATCGTTCACTAGTACATCCTCCAGTGACAGCAGAGAGCGCTTTAGTGCTTTGATATGATTGATACTCATCAACACACTCTTTCAAACATGTCCCTTTATCTTTGACTCACTCTTTTTTTTAACCCATCCGTCTGTGCTTCATATTCGCCCTGTCTCATAGACGCATCTCACTCTCTGATTGGTTGAGACGGCGAGTCGATTCGGCTGTCAGCGCTACTGGCCCGACTTCTTATCCTTCTGAAAACTGAAGCTAGTGCGGCGGTTCAGTTTGCGTTGTTTCTGCGCAAAATAATCCGCTCTGGAAGTGCTGGCACGAGACTCCAGGATGTAGTTCACCTACGGGAGGAAATGACATAACTTCCTGTTAAGACATTTGCATAAAACAAGTATATATAAATATAAAGAGTAATGAGAGCTGAACTCACTTTAAGCACAATCTCGTTGACTGTAGCAGCGTCACATTCAAAGTAAAGCGCTTTGTAGTCGTGGTTGCTTAGATATGTGAGCTTGAATATTGCATGATCTACGAGAAAAACATCAAGAAGGATCAGCATAAAAACAACAACTGATATTACCTGAGAAACTTACAGATGTCTTAAGTGATTTTTGTACAGCTAGAGACAAACTGAACTAAAAAATGATGACACTTCTAAGCAATTTTCTCAATCTCACTTTCCACCTGTCCAATGATAGGTTAGCCCCACCCTAAACCCATGCCAAAGGGAAGTGATGGTCGCTTTCAAAACACTGCTTCATGAAGCCTCAAAACCTCTTTGGTTCGGAGTTACTGTTGCGAAACATTTCAAAATTCTGATGGCTGCCACTAGAAGGTGCTGATGTCAAAGTGAACCCTTGAACGATGGCACGATTTCCCGATTCGCTCAGTGCATCGGCATAATAAGTTAATGATGCGACGCATCGGTTTAAAAACTGTGCATCGGATACAAAGAGCATTTGCATTGTGAAGCATCGTTTCTAAAATATTTTGCATGGGTAAAAACAGATTTATTTCTGTATAATTATTAGTAGATGCGCTATACTTTTATTATTTAGAAAGTGACCAATATTTTCAGATTGCTTTCTTTAACAGCTGAAGACCTGCGCATGTTCTCCTGTCATATTCACTAACAAGACACGTCTGCAACCCCCACAAACCCAAACCTCACAAATACACTGACTTTACCTTTCAACCGAAGCGTAATAAAACAAAAACCACTTGAGCACTTTACAGTGTTAAGAGTAAATCTGTCACACCAGCGTGACATTGGGAGATCACAGGATATTAAACATGGGGTTTATATAACATCCACACAGAATCTCCACAATCTCTGCACTGATTTGTGGGCTCAAAGACAAAACGTGCCAGCGTGATACTATGTGGTTGCTATGTCTTGTGTATATTGATGTGTGACTGTTCTGGGTGGTTGCTAGGGTGCAGCTTTATGACCAGTGGGATATTTGGAGTGGTTGCTAGGTGACCGATGATGTTCAGTGGGCCAAAGTCCTTTGAGGACCCCCATCAAGGTCCCAGCAAACACCTCAGGACCCTCAGTAACTGTAAGTGTAGCGCTGATTGTGTCTACAGTAAGTACACATCATTGAGTTTAAGTAGAAGAAGGACTGACTTGGACTCTTCTCCTCCACCAGATCACATGCACACAGCAGGTCTGAGTCGATGGAGATAGGCTTCTGTCGGATCCAGAACTTTGTGCTGGTCTTCTGATTGGTGACGGGATCGATTTCCACCTTTTCTCCAGATATTCCTGCACAAGAATGAAGGCTTTATTAGGAAAAAAACAACAACTGTAGAGGTGAAATATATTTACATTTTTATATCAGAAGGAAGTCCAGGTGTTAAAGAGTAAAGGCTGTGTGATTTAAATATGAATGGAGAAGACTGGAATATAATAACACGTCTATCTCACGAGCACACACACAGCCTGAATGATGGATGTGACAGCTGGCTGTCATTCAGATACCATAACAAATAGCACACAAACATTCCAGCCTGTCAATCATCTGAAGATTCCTGAGCCAGAAAACATGCTAAAATTGGGATGGAACTGGGAATGCAGGAACTGTCAGGTGTGCTGGAATATTTTGTGTATGCATATTAAAACACTGTTTAATGTGAGGACAAAAATCTGTCATAATTGAAATCATATGGAATTGAGAACAGTCAGGAGAAAAAAGTGATATGAAACTCCTGGTAAAGGTATTAATTTTACCCCTTAACTTTACAGCACCATAACACTGTACGTCTAGTATAGACTGTCACTATACTAGACTACCACTATATTATACTATACTTCAATATCATTGCACTCCCACTATACTAGACTGTCAATATATTATCACTTTACTATACTACACTATCATTATACTCCCTCTATAGTATACTATAACTATACTGCCACTATACTATACTATGGTATACTATACTGCCACTATACTAGAATAGACTGCCACTATATTATCACTATACTATACTGTACTATCATTATACTTTCACAATACTATACTGCCACTATACACTAGACTGTCAATATATTTTCAATATACCATACTACACTATCATTATACTCCCACTATACTGTACTGCCACTATACTATGATATGCTAAACTATACTGCCACTATACTATGATATGCTAAACTATACTGCCACTATACTATGATATGCTAAACTATACTGCCACTATACTATGCTATGTTAAACTATACTGCCACTATACTATAATATGCTATACTTCCAGTATACTTTTCTATGCTAAACTGCCACTATACTATGCTATGCTAAACTATACTGCCACTATAGTATAATATGTTATACTTCCCGTATACTATGGTATGCTAAACTATACTGCCACTATACTATGCTATGCTAAACTATACTGCCACTATACTATGATATGCTAAACTATACTGCCACTATACTATGATATGCTAAACTATACTGCCACTATACTATGCTATGCTAAACTATACTGCCACTATACTATAATATGCTATACTTCCAGTATACTATTATATGCTATACTGCCACTATACTATGCTATGCTAAACTATACTGCCACTATACTATGATATGCTAAACTGTACTGCCACTATACTATGATATGCTAAACTGTACTGCCACTATACTATGATATGCTAAACTGTACTGCCACTATACTATGATATGCTAAACTGTACTGCCACTATACTATGATATGCTAAACTGTACTGCCACTATACTATGCTATGCTAAACTGTACTGCCACTATACTATGCTATGCTAAACTGTACTGCCACTATACTATGCTATGCTAAACTATACTGCCACTATACTATGCTATGCTAAACTATACTGCCACTATACTATGCTATGCTAAACTATACTGCCAGTATACTATGCTATGCTAAACTATACTGCCACTATACTATGCTATGCTAAACTATACTGCCACTATACTATGCTATGCTAAACTATACTGCCACTATACTATGCTATGCTAAACTATACTGCCACTATACTATAACATGCTATACTTCCAGTATACTATTCTATGCTATACTGCCACTATACTATGCTATGCTAAACTATACTGCCACTATACTATGATATGCTAAACTATACTGCCACTATACTATGATATGCTAAACTATACTGCCACTATACTATGATATGCTAAACTATACTGCCACTATACTATGCTATGCTAAACTATACTGCCACTATACTATAATATGCTATACTTCCAGTATACTATTATATGCTATACTGCCACTATACTATGCTATGCTAAACTATACTGCCACTATACTATGATATGCTATACTTCCAGTATACTATTATATGCTATACTGCCACAATACTATGCTATGCTAAACTATACTGCCACTATACTATAATATGCTAAACTATACTGCCACTATACTATGATATGCTATACTTCCCGTATACTATGGTATGCTAAACTATACTGCCACTATACTATGGTATGCTAAACTATACTGCCACTATACTATGATATGCTATACTTCCCGTATACTATGGTATGTTAAACTATACTGCCACTATACTATACTATGCTATGCTAAACTATACTTCCACTATACTATGCTATACTATACTGCCACTATACTATAATATGCTATACTTCCAGTATACTATTCTATGCTATACTGCCACTATACTATGATATGCTAAACTATACTGCCACTATACTATGATATGCTAAACTATACTGCCACTATACTATGATATGCTAAACTATACTGCCACTATACTATGATATGCTAAACTATACTGCCACTATACTATGATATGCTAAACTATACTGCCACTATACTATGATATGCTATACTTCCCGTATACTATGGTATGTTAAACTATACTGCCACTATACTGTGCTATGCTAAACTATACTTCCACTATACTATGCTATACTATACTGCCACTATACTATGATATGCTATACTATACTGCCACTATACTATGATATGCTAAACTATACTGCCACTATACTATGATATGCTAAACTATACTGCCACTATACTATGATATGCTATACTTCCCGTATACTATGGTATGCTAAACTATACTGCCACTATACTATGATATGCTAAACTATACTGCCACTATACTATGATATGCTAAACTATACTGCCACTATACTATGATATGCTAAACTATACTGCCACTATACTATGCTATGCTAAACTATACTGCCACTATACTATAATATGCTATACTTCCAGTATACTATTATATGCTATACTGCCACTATACTATGCTATGCTAAACTATACTGCCACTATACTATGATATGCTATACTTCCAGTATACTATTATATGCTATACTGCCACAATACTATGCTATGCTAAACTATACTGCCACTATACTATAATATGCTATACTTCCAGTATACTATTCTATGCTATACTGCCACTATACTATGCTATGCTAAACTATACTGCCACTATACTATGGTATGCTAAACTATACTGCCACTATACTATGATATGCTATACTTCCCGTATACTATGGTATGTTAAACTATACTGCCACTATACTATACTATGCTATGCTAAACTATACTTCCACTATACTATGCTATACTATACTGCCACTA
Source organism: Paramisgurnus dabryanus (assembly GCF_030506205.2). Classification (NCBI taxonomy): domain Eukaryota; kingdom Metazoa; phylum Chordata; class Actinopteri; order Cypriniformes; family Cobitidae; genus Paramisgurnus; species Paramisgurnus dabryanus. Next base: position 33,362,619 of record NC_133341.1, on the reverse strand, counting down.
TACTATAATATGCTATACTTCCAGTATACTATTCTATGCTATACTGCCACTATACTATGATATGCTAAACTATACTGCCACTATACTATGATATGCTAAACTATACTGCCACTATACTATGATATGCTAAACTATACTGCCACTATACTATGATATGCTATACTTCCTGTATACTATGGTATGTTAAACTATACTGCCACTATACTGTGCTATGCTAAACTATACTTCCACTATACTATGCTATACTATACTGCCACTATACTATGATGCTACTACACTATACACTATAGGGATCCACCCAATGTTCTGCAACCGAAACTATTAGGCAGAAAATAACAAAGAGAGCGTTTTCAGTGTTTCAAATAAGCGAAAGGCTGAATTTTTTTTTGCTGATTGATAACATGTTTAATGACGCAATCGTACAGCAACCAATGTGCAGAGAGACGTGCTCACAAATGCAGCCAACATATCTGCAATTTGGAATTCTTTAAAGGGGACATTTCACAAGACTTTTTTAAGATGTAAAACAAATATTTGGTGTCTCCAAATATGTGAGTATGTATGTGAAGTTTTAGCTCAAAATATCACATAGATAATTTATTATAGCAAGATAAAATTGCCATTTTGTAGGTGTGTGCAAAAATGTGCCATTTTTGGGTGTGTCATTTAAAATGCTAATGAGTTGATCTCTTTACTAAATGGCAGTGTCGTGGTTGGATAGTGCAGATTAATGGGCGGTATTATCCCCTTCTGACATCACAAAGGGAGCCAATTTGCTTGTTTGCAAAAGGAGTAGACTTGGCATCAGTTAAACACATGTAAGACATTCTCAGATGTTATCAGAAGAAATGAAAGTGTTTAACTGCGAGGATGTACCTAGCTGTACGTCAGTGGTAAAGCGGAGTTTGTGGATCATGCAAATCTTGAAGGACTTGTAGTGATGACTGCTCAACATGTCCTGTACCGTAGTGATGTCTATGGGTGGATCTTCCTCTGAGCTCTCCTCACCTCGAGAACCTGGACATGACCGAGAAACACAGAAAGTCATGTTGTTCAAACCCTAACAAGTGTTCAAAGATAAACCCTTGTAAGTGTTGGTTGCAGTGGTCACTCACTGTTTTCTCGGACTAAGCAGAACTCAAGCGTGTTCTGGTTCTCCAGCGTGCTGTCCAGATCCACCGCCACATTGGGTTCTGTCTGTTTCTCCAGACGATACATTGGACCTGAATATAAATGCGGCAGTATTTGTTATGATTTTCACAAAAGTTTAATGCTTTGGAGAAAATTTGTTCTTTAAATAAATTAAATAACAGAAAAATCTTTATTTGTTCTCTTTTTTTAGCAAAAAGCTGAGGACTTTTTTGATAAAAGGACTTTTTTTCGAGATCAGATTAAGTGCGGCCGTTCATCAAAACATACACAGAGTTTTTACTGTTTGTGGATCAGTGTACACTTCAGTGTTTTATAAGTTGGGTAAGAGCGACACCTAGTGGATAATAGTGGAAATATAGATTGCCTTAAAAACACGTCATTGGCAGGGAAACGTTTTCTCTTAATTGATGAGATAACTTGTCAATGGTGGGGAAAGAGTTAATATATAACCAGATCTAAGATCAAACCATAATCAATCTTATAAAGCATTTAAGGTGAGGGTTTATAAATTAAACATGGTCCTGTTTATTTATTTTCATAAAGAAATGTCCAGCGGCAAAACCCAGACCTTCTCTCCAGCTTTAAACAAAGTAAAATCAGAAACAATACAGAGAAGCTGCCAGTATAAAACAAGCCAAAGACTCCAGGCAATATTTACCCTTTCACAAATAACATGCTCTCCAAAATGTCAAGAAAACCTTGGAAAGCTTGTGACCTCCACTGAGAGAGAAAGAAATGATGTTCACGACACCCTCCAGCTCAATGCAACACAACTCACAATACAACTACACAACAAGATGCCATTTTTGCATTGGCTGTCATTGCTTCTCGTCCAATCAAGATTATAATAATAACCAGAAACACACGTGCAACCACAAATCTCTTTATTTTTGTGTTCTGTAATACCTATTAAATATATCAAGCCAAGTACTAAATAAAACCTCAAATAATGCATGTCCTGAATATGTTTAGCATTGTCTCAAAGTGTTTCCCTAAACGCATGTAGAAACAGTCGCGCTCCTCTTCTTTAGTTCACACACAGAAGCACACATCACCATCAGTCTGAAAGCACAGTCATCGGCTCTTTCTAAATGTCAGTAACATTTACCTCAGATAAGGCACATGTGAACCATTAAATCCTGCTTATCTACACCAACAGACCTACAAACCCTGAGACGCTCATAGTCATATATACCGTTTGCACCCTTCTTAGTGTACACATGTCTGTCATGATATACTTGCTCAGTTTAACCATAAAATGAGACATGTTTAAATATAGATTAAAACCCGGAGTTGATTTTATTCTTTGCTTACATTAAGAAATCCAAACATATCTCAAAAACCTAGACTAGTATATTGGGATATATTCATGAAGGCAAAAACCTCAAATGTTTTCATCAGAAATAATTTTTTGGTAGGTGAAATTCAAGGCGACACGACGGGCAGCTTAATGTTGGAACGGAAGAGAGGGTAACATGATGGGTGTCTTTGTTCCCACTGGGTAAATAAACAATCAATAGTCATCTAAATGCAGATGAGAGACTGATCCTCTTCTGGACCAGCACATCACATTCACTCAAATGTCACTGAAACACCATCACAGACCCAGAGAAAAGTGAGGACAAGAAAGCTTTTACACAGGACATACGCTTTCACCGTAGACGTACATTAAAGTGAAAGGAAATTTTTGTCTATCAGTTCCAAACACCAAAAGGATTTGGTTAGCTGACTCACTGATGAAACAATAGCTGCTTTTCCATAATACTTTAAATTGCACAATGGAAACGTCAATTTCGTAACAACTCTCATAAATCGCAAAAAAGTATTTACGCTCGCATGTGGTGTTTTTTGAGGCAATTCAGAAACTGTGTATTTTGCAAATTTGCAGTTTAAACGGATTTTCAGGTCACTATTATTATGATATAGTACAGTGTTTCCCAATCACCCCCTCCCAGAAAGTTTTAGATGTCTCCTTATTAAACACACCTGATTTAACTCATCAGCTTGTTAGGACACGTGTTTACCATTTTGGAAAGAGGCTGATGAGTCGAATCAGGTGTTTTGAATAAGGAGACATCTAAAACTTTCTGGGAGGGGGTGCCCGAGGACCAGGATTGGGAAACACTGATATAGTACATGTATAATTATTATTTAAAAATGACTTGGTATGAACTAAAACACCTCAATACGTGTCTGCTCCCAAGTATAAGAGGTTTTTTGCCAATAATGTTTGACTAACACTCCTACATCTCTTTTGATTTAAAATAACCTCCAACAAACACCTCATATGTTGTCATTTCTTAGTATAAGGGGCTTTCCCTGGCATTACATTAATGTTTGGATAATAGTCTTACGTCTCCTTCAATTAAAAGTAATGCTGTGTGCGGTGGATGTAATATTAGTAAACATACCAACATCAGTCGACGTGATGAATGACTTATCGCGAGAGGAAAAACTATGTTTCAGTCGCATATTATTGGTTAATGGAAACGCCGTCATTTTGCAATTATCTTGTCGACATTTAGAAAATAACCCTAAAGTTTTGCACAAATCTGCAATAGAAACGCAGCTACAGACACCTCTCTTTCAATCCCCGTTTCGTTTCTAGATAAAGTTTTCAGGGTATAAACTAAGGATGCACATTTCTGTACCAATACTTATATCAGATTACTTTGCATGACTGGTACCGATAGATACTGATCGTTTTTCTTTTTACTCCTTGTTTCAAATGATTATGTTATGAAATCAAATTAAAAATAATCACTAAGGATGATGTTATGTCTTGTGTAGTTTTTGGTTATGTTTTCGGTTTCTTTTTCTTTTTCCCTCTCCCCTTTTCTTAACAAGGTAATGAGGAGGCGTGCCTGTTGCCGTGGACGGGATTGGATAGCTCGTTTACGATTACCTTACGGTTCTTTTAATAATAATATTACATTTTCTATTTGGTTATGTTTACTTTGCTTGCCTGCATGATTTCATAATCCCTGCATTTTTGTAGCAAAAAGTCATATATATCTTAGCAGAGAGTTGAAAAATTATGCATTTACTTCACACATGCGCAGCCATATCCCCTGTTTGTCATGGGAATGTTAAGAAGTGATGTAATTATGCGACGTGAACATCAATAAAAAGCTGCAGAAGCTGCAAACTGTTTTTGCAAGTTCATGCAGTTTTTGCAATTCCCGCAATTTCATCGCATAAATTTGCATAAATATCCTGCATATTCCATCGCATTTTTTAAGAAAACGTGCCGCAAGATCAAGGATTTTTGCCCGCAACAATCACAAAAAAACTCGTTTTTTTGGAAGGACTGTTTAAAATTTTTACATTTTCTGTACTTGACAGCAGTAGAAATGTTTGATTGATCTGGATTTTCTTCAATTGTTGCTTAAATGCAAATACTCTGTTTTGTTTTATATATTGTTTAAATTATGTGGTGTTTATAGTCTAAATCACTGCCAATGTGTGTTACACCTGATTTAGGGATTCACTGATATATCGGCCTATAATCGGTTTTGGCAGATAAAAGCTATTTTTTCCACTGTCAGACATCAGACGATTTTTAAAAACAGATGATTAGGGCAGATTGTAAGGGACAGATAACACATCAGAACCCATCTATTACGTTCCCTAGTCTAGGAGTTTAACAAAAGGAACGCAACACGGTTTTTAATTTAATAAAAAAAATAGCGGATTCCCAATTTCCAACATCAGACCAAGCTAAAAAAAAGCAATACCGAAACACGTGAATAAGTATATAGGTTGTACATTTATTTCATATTAAAAATAAAGGAAATAGAGCAATGTCTTCAGGGTGACCCAAGGCCAACATAATAAACAAAAATGTTCTAATAAAGAAAAAGTCCCTCGACATAACTTACCTAAATATAATATAAAAAACACAAACATTTAACGAACAGGGTTTCAAAAAAAGAAAAGGCAGGTCACCCCTACGCTCTCAACAATTATATGACAAAGTAATGCAGCCCCGCATAAATATGGATTGAATCATGCGATCGCGTTTTTCTGGAGGGACTGATTAAAACACGGAGTTCATGTACATACAGAAGTTGAACAGCAGGAGCCCACGGTTCAAATACACTTCTTTTACTGTGTGTCTTACGGCAGACCGCCAGCGCATAGCAATAGCAGAGCAAAGCGATCTTATTTATTTCAATGGAAGCTTGATGACGACACGAGTGAAAATGACTGTTGGCAACCAGATGGGTGTGTCCAGCGACACAAGGAAGTTTAAATGTATGCAAATGAGGAGCAATTCTCAAGAACCACTAAGAATGGGAGCGAAGCAGTGACGTTAACGTCATCCTTCTCTCGTCAGTTACTGGAGTGGACCGTACTCATTTATTTATGACAACCAGATAGAAACTCCATATTGAAAGAGACGGGTGACACACACACAAGTTGCTGGTGGTCTGGACGAGGCTTTATATTCAAGAGGATCCACATACGCCATCATCTCTTCTGCCCTTCAGCCATTTGTTCTGTAATGCACCGCACACCATTAGTCTTCATCTGTGCTGCTTCTCATCTCTGAACGGGACTGTGGCTCAATATCTCCTCACCTCTCTTATCAAAGCCCTCCGCCTGGCTTATCACAGCCGTCAAAGGACCGATCCGTTACCTGTGACTTTTTGTATTAAACGCTCTGCTCTTATCAGATACGGCACCTATTCAGCCATGACAAATCGGAGCGGCACATTGCTACGGTTATCAACCTGATCACAGCCGACAGATTTAACTTCTTTCTCACCTGGAAACTGTAAACACGCATTTCAGTTTGACCCTCTCTTTAAACACGCTGCTTCTTCTTCTGGTAGTTGGTTGTGGTTTTATGGACCAGAAATAGTAAATACATCCACATAATCTTTTTTGAAACCCTCTCTCTGATCCATACTATTATTAAAAATCCATCATTTTACATAAAATGTAAATGCACGTGTGAGATGTCTTACCTGAGCCTTTCTGTGAGCCCTTTCTCTTCTTAAGAGCCTTCTGTAAGATTTCCTTCATGCTCACTTTCAGACTATCCACTGGGATCAGGGAGAACCCGTGAGCGGCGTTTCTGTGGGGTGACACAGGTAAAACAACAAGCACACTCTATCAATACTAATTTCATTTTATACAAAACAAAAACTATTAGGATTACACACAAAAAATCCCAATAATTTACTCAACCCCATGTCATCCAACATGTTCTTTCTTCCGTCGAAAATAAGTTTTTTAAGGAAAACATTCCAGGATTTTTATGGAATATCTAAAATTTCAGTTCACATATGTGAAACGCACACTTGCGGACCATTTTAAACAATAAACTGACATTAGTATCATTCCAACGTCAGAATGGTCCTCCTTGCCCACACTTGTAAACACTGAAGTGGTAGTTTCACATATGACCTGCGACCTTTTGACGTAATATGTAAGGTCACGCTGACGCATCACATGGCCAGTGCAAGATGATAAGTTATAGCTGAAAAGTACATTTTTCTTTCTTTTTGCCTAAAATGCTGATGCTTGGCCCGATAAGACCCTTATGCTTGGTTGGGATCAATTAGAGCCTTTGAAGCTGCATTGCAAATGTAAATTGTTGCGGTCGACTGAAGTCCACTATATGGAGAAAAATCCTGGAATGTTTTCTTTAAAAAAAAAAAAACCGTAATTTTGCCTAAAAGTTTCTAGTATGCCTAGTAAGACCTTAATTGGCTGCTTTAGGTGTGTTTAATTATGGTTGGAGCTAAACTCTGCAGGACACCGGCCCTCCAGGACCGAAGTTGCCCATCCCTGGTTTAGACGGACAATGAGTTACATTTATTACAATAAGTAACCCTGGACTATTGAGATCCAAAACTTAGTAAATCAGGTTGAAGAAGCATTAATAAACTCAGTATCGTGAGTAGCACAAACACAGTCCTGTAGGCCAGTGGTTCCCAACCTTTTCAAGGCCCCCTAGTTGCCCACAACAATATTTGAAGGCCCCCCACACAAGACTTCATTATCAAAAACTTTCACGTTGATACCGGTCTTCAAAAATTTGCATTTTCAGGACCCCAAAACACAGTTGTCATGTAAACGCACAGCCAAATTTTTCCTATTTGCGTCATGTAAACAGTCCCATACATACATTACTAAAACATTAGATTTCTTGTCCACAGGTTATCATACAGACAATATACCCTATACATGCCTGTGTGGTCTTATTTTTCATACTAAATATTAAAGATTTGTTTTCACGCTATTGCACCTATCAAGATAAACAGACGTATTTGTTTATCAATCTTTGAGTTTGAGAAACTCAAGCTTGTATTCAGAGCGAAAGAACTGACGTCCGAAGTGTGCGACATTCTTAATACAACAGAGCTGAAGGCCAAGTTTGAGCACATGGACAACACAACATCAACAGATAAACAACCCCAGGCCAGAGACCGATGGAGCAAACATGCGGCTTTCTGGACAGAGGACTCGCATGTCCACTTCCATTTAGCAGCACTGGCCCGTCCGCCTCAGGTCAGAGCTTCTGACAGCCTTCACGTCAGGCCTGAGAGAGAACAGAGAGCCTGCGGGAGAGGTCTCGGCCTGATGGCCCACTGCGAGCACAGATCTGGCTCGGTTCTTGCCCGAGGTCCCGCAGAGCCACATCACCGGCCCTCTCATGAAGGGAGCAAGCAGTGACCCGCAGAGCTCTGAACGCCAGCCAACAGCTACGAGCGGATAAATAAATAACACTAAACAGACAAAGACATATTATACGCACGAGAAAATTGGCTGGTAAAACTTCTTTTGTGTTTGGTATGGTGAGAGGACTTTTATATAAAGCTAAAATAAGAATTAGTATACCATTTCAGATGGACAAAATAACATTTCTCCCTGCATTGTCACCCTAATCAGACCAATATGATAATTATAAAACATTTTCTCAACTCTCAGAATTTGTTGGATAAAGAAGAATATCATCAAAAACACCTCAACATGCCAACAAAAATAAATAGAGATGAGAAAAGATATTGGATATAACAAGATTGAGAAATGCTATAGGAGGAAAGTGCAACTCTCAATATGGCCGCTCTTTTATTTATTTATAAGGACAACATATATTCATTAATATGTAAATGTGCCAGTGTTCCTCTGTCGATGGAAGTCCCGCCTTTCAATTTAAAGAACCAATCATAAATCAGCTGAAAGGATTTTGAATAAAAGTGTTTTTAGTGCAATTTGAGCTTAAGAACCAAAAGTTATGATACAGTTGATGTCAGGTTTAATTCAGGGTTCCCACACCTTAGTTAACTTCAACCTTTCCAGGTCCAATACACTAAATGTCCAATCCAATCAATTCAAGGACTAAATGTGGGGACACATTTCAAGTGAGAGCAAGGTTACATCGTGTTACCTTTTAAGATACATTGTTACAGTTCCCTTTTGAGGGAACTTGTGCTGCGTCACTGCGGTGACACTTTGGGGACGCCTCTAGGGGTTAAGTGCATCTGAATGTGAATATCAAATTCAACCAATGGTGAGGCTAAACGACAAAGACAGGGTGACGCGGGAGTCAGGAAGTATATCGCTATCTGAAATATTGCCAAAGACAGCGTTACAGGGACGCAGGAAGTATGGCAAGGGAGACGCAGCGTCTCGTTCCCTTCTCAGGGAACAACAGTTACATACGTAACCCGAGACGTTTTCATGTGTCAAACACAACTATGCAAAAAAGCATTTTGGTATGAATCAACATTCGCATAGAGAAGATTTAAGCGTTTAAAGCGAACAGTTACGCATGTGTGCTTAAAAAGTCTAGAATTATTATCCTTTACACTACACAGGGAATAATATGGATTTTTTTTCCAGAAAATGTCTTGCATAAAATAGATTCAATCGCTTTCAATGATCTGTATCTATGTATGTATATTTTCAAAAACTTCCCAGGGCCTTGAATTTTTTTCCCCCAGATTCACAAACTTTCAAGGATTTAAAGGACCAGTGGGAACCCTGTTAATTGTTGGTCAGAAATATGTTGATGTGATTTTAGAGATTTAGACTTGAGTCTTGCATGACTGAAATCTCTTCAACAGGCCATCCAACCTGAGGTCTTAATGACCACGTTTACATGCACCTTTATCATACGATTATCATGGGATTTTGGCAATGTTGCGATAATAATTTGCCTCATGTAAACACAATACTTTGATAAAAATAATGAGATTAAATTTATTTCCGCAGCATATATAATCGTAATAAAGCAGGTGTTTTTTTTAAACGCAGTATTCGGCCATGTAAATGCGTTATTCACATCTATACCACACTAACTGTAGTGCGCATGTGTTTTAGTGATTTTGAACTTGAGATTAGGAAGTTTTTTCTGAACTCTGTCAACACGACTCATTGTCGTTCAGACAATAACATCTTAAATAACGCCACAGCAGCGTATAAAACCATTACAGGCACTGTCAGTTTATTTCTGTCTTCACTACGGCACCGAATAACCAAATTCGTCCATAGCAACGTGTTTGTCATTTAAAGTAAGTTAATAAACCGGTAATAAACAGTATATGTGAGTTCATCATTGTGCTATGTGTGAGTAATAAGCACAATCATTAGCGAATAATCAGAAAATAAAAACTGCATGTAAACAGGAGTGAAGAGTTTACTGGAGCTCCTGTAGTTTCATGTAAACATCTAACTGTGGATTAAGTCCTTACTCTGATGATTGGAAATAATGGCATTATTGACGTATATGTAAACATAGTCAGCGATGTCTTTAACACAAAACAGTACGCATTGAAGTTTAATGCTTGTGTCAGATCATGGCAGTAATAGTGATGGTTGATTTATCAAACACCACTAAACAAACATCCACTGCTTCTTTACCTTAAAACATAAACACTGATTTCATTACACACACCGAAACAAATCCCTCCTCATGAACTGAGCAATTATAATACTTTATTTATGAATGAAAGAAACTAATGTGGCTTACATTCGAACGAAGAGCGACTGTTTGGGTCCCAGTCCAGGAGACGAGTACTTCTCAACCAGAGCCAATGTGCTAAAGCCAAACTTATGAATGGGCTCATTGGAATCCAGCGGTGGGAAATCTGTGTCCACCTCGCCATCGTCTTCAGCAATGTGCAGACAGTAAGTGTTGACATTTTCACTGTGGAGAACAAGACACAGATCAACTTAAAGTTCACAAAACAATAAAGCCACAGCATGTACACTCATATTTTTCCTTGGGCCCATTTATCTTAATCGTCCACTTCATTTCTCACTTATAATAATAAATCTTCTTGTAGCAGATGATAGATGTTAGGTTTTGGCTAGAATTGCATTCCCATTATAACCAATTAAGCTATGTGAATGTTTCTATGTTGTTAATTTTTGCAGTAACATACACAGATGACTGTAAAGCTTAAACATGGTTTGGTCGTGTAAGACGTGTATCTTTTACTCTTTGAGATCTGAAGCAGAGAAACATTAGTCTGCTTGACTCCACGCTATAAAAACACAAACATCAGACAGATCCACCCAGACACAATTTATGTTGTCAGGCATTGAGAAGGAAACTATTCACCGAGCGGCCTGTTGGGATGCAGAGCATCACAGAGTTAAGATAAATGAACAAAACCAGACAGGAAAGTGTTAACCTTTTGTTTTCATCCTTCTGAAGCACTATTATATACACAATACCCTCTGGCTGATGTCCAGATTACTTCAATACAGATCTGTGTCTTATAATAGATTCTCTCCTTAAGGAAAAACAAAAAAACAAAACTATTAACAGTAAGCTATTGTACGATTCATTCAGCGTCTTTATGATATAGCTTTCAGATCTTTAGTGACGTGCCTACACTGCTGTTGTACTGGGTGGGCTGTGTTATAATTTGCCGTGACACAATTGTAAAAAGTCAGGCGTGATCTGTAAAGACTGACTGTCATAGGACCGATCGTCCATCTTTCCTGCTAAGACAGCCTGAGGAGAAAACTGCTGGATCTTAACAACTCAAACACACACAGATGGGTTTTAGTATAACTGAGATTGTGTAACAGTTATACTTCACAAACATATTAAATAAATGTTGTGTATATATATCACGTATTTGTTGTATAGAATTTATTTTATTTTTTCACTGTGCTTTAAAGAAAGACTAAATAAATAAATCACTGTCCAAACAAGACATGAAATAAAATAAACATGAGATATTTTTGCATTACCGGCATGAAAATTGGCAAAATGCTCCCTCATCTGCAAGTCAATTTGGATAAAGGAAGCGTCCGATAAAAAAATAAATGCAATTGTAAATAAATTGAAATAGAATGTAAATGTGCTTAACTGTCATGAAAAAAAAATGCATACAAAACAAAAAATTTTGTTTACATTATGCATGTGTGTGTGTTGTTTAAAATATTTATGTATATATAAATACAAACAGATATTTAACAAATATTTATATATTTAAATATTTACATGTATATACATTTTAATATTTCATTTATATTGTATATAATTATAAATACTTAATTTATAAATAGATTTTTTTCTTAAAATTATAAATGGATGTGTGTGTATTTATATATATATAATTATTATACACAGTATACACATATGATTGACAAACAAAAACTTTTATTCTGCAAACGATTAGTCGCGATTAATCATTATGCAGCCCTAACAAACAGGTCTATACAGTATATCATTAAATAAAGATCAGGGTTATTTCATCAAATATTATTAGTTTTTGTTTAACTCTTTGTAAAAACATTAGTATACCAAACATAAAAATGTTTTCTTTGCAGTACTCAAGGTCTGAATACATTAAATTGTTTTGTTTGACCCGTTTGTTTAGTTCTTATTTCTGCAAATATTTATTTGCAAATGCATGCAAATAAAAACAATATTTATTTTTTGGAATTTCCGAAAGTTGTAGTTTACAGAAAGAAACAAAAATTATAATTTCACCATGAAATAAATTTTTTTTTGCAGTGGTCTCTTAATATTTTCAATAGCTGACTGTAGTTTAGCACAATTGGTGTGGCTAACTGGAACAGACGCTGATTTAAAGATCCTGAAAGAAATTCCATCTTTCTTCTCCTGATCTTCAGCAGCGTTCCTCACAGGAGTATTGTGGTATTAAGACTCATTTAAACCCCACACAAGCCCTGCATGTCTTCCTCTCTACAGCCTGGGGAAAACTCATTGCTATGCCAATCAGGTTTAACCTCAACCACCAAGACTGTCTGTCTGTTTGTATGAGGCTACGAGCTGCCCAAGAGAGAATCAGATTTTTTTGGGGTCTTCTCCATTTTAATGGTCGTCCTTTCCTCAATCTGACCCGAGTATAAATCTTCATATTGTACCACGTACCAGAGAAAATTCCTGCACTGTTCGGTCAGCAAACCTCGGAGACGTATTGAATGTGGAGATGAGAACGAAGCCCTGGGGAATCCCTAACTGAGCTGGGAAAGGTCATGACTGTCTTTAGCAGCAGAGAGGAAAGGAATATAAATGTCTCTGGAGATGTGTTAAGGACACGAGAGGGTCGCTAATACATGTAGGTTGATACCAAACATATTTTATTCATGATGTACTAGATTGGATCTATATTACCCACACCACGCCATTTCATTTGCATTGAGTTTAAATATGGTAAAGTTATTGCAGGTAAAACTCCTGCAACACTGAAAATAAAACTATAACACAATGCTAGGGTTCTCTTTCTAGTCCATGGTATTGTTATGCAGTTGTCAAGAATGGTTTTAGGGTGGAAAAGGCCATAAGATCCCCAAAATGATATTGGGGCGGTTTCAGGGACAGGGCTTATCCTAGTCCCAGACTAAAATGCATATTTGATCTGACTTAATTTAAAAACACCTTGCACTGACATATATTAGTGACATTGTTTTGTCTCACGATGCGCATCAGTATTGTTTTTTTTGTAAGGTTTGTTTGTAAAAACTACCTAAACGTCCGTATTTAACTAAGACCTAGTCCTGGATTAATCTAAACCCTGTCCGGGAAACCACCCCATACTGTTCTGGTGTTGTCTGGTTTTTGCATGTTCTTACCCAAGCAATTCCATGCAAATGGAAGTTTTCAGTCTCAGATGTTAATATTTAGTGGTTTAAATTAATTTCAGAATTGTCACACCCATAACAAAGAAATGTCACATCCATAAAGTTGTTTCTTCCTCATAAATGTGCACATAAATGAAATAAATATTAATTGTTCTTTGAAGAGCCATTCCTTTTCCATTTGTTGGGTATTATTGCTACTGGTTTGTTCATTTTAATTCACAGAATTCCTACAAAGTTGTCGCACAAAAACCTGTCATGACTGAGATTTTTCTGATATCTGGATCAGAAGTTTAGGAGAAAATATATATATATATTGGTAATAAATACATTCTTTGAGAAATTATGTTTTAATTTTTGACTGAAATAGTCCATGATGCTAGAATTGCTCACCTCCATCTGGTGAAGTTTCTAAGTCAAATTGCTTATACTTAAGGATTTATTCAATTCATAACAATAATCCTAAATATGAACAATAGACCTTGTAATACTTGTATTATAACAACCTATTGTGTGTCATGAGAATTTTTGCTGACATTTATTCTGCCATTGACCAACCAGCTTTATTTTTATTTTATCAGCATTAACCGATATAATACTGTGAAAACAAGTGTTTTATTTGTACTCACGTAAGCTTGGGTTCACGACCCTCAGACGTGTACTGCCAGCAGATGAGCCCGATGAGATCATGAACCCGAGCGTTGGCCATGGTGACCACCGTCATGGGGTGAAGCTTTTCTTGGGTCGACTGCATTGAGAGGTAGACGTCAATTTTTTTGGTTGCCGTTGTACCGACATGGCCCTGAAAAAGAAGAATGCCACAAATAGTAAACAAAAGCCACCTACCAAAGAGTTCAGTGTAAAATGAGTTTTTGTGCATCCTACAGAAAAAACAGCCAAAGGGTGACAGGCTTTGAAAAAACTAAACGCAAGTGATGCACAATGACAAACTCCACACAAAATCTCCAACATGCTCTCCTCTAAAGAAAGGTGTTATAGCCCGGAGCAGCACTTATGCATGAAGACAGCAGAGGAACCTGCGTGGTGGTGACACCAGTGTGCATTTCTGCATTTCACAGAGAGCGTGCTTACGGACCGAAGAAAACAAGATGCATTTAAACGCTTTTATTCAAATAACTCTGCCATTCACTGCTATGAATGATAATGAGGTTTACACTTCTTATCTGCTGGATGACAATTTCTTAAGCAATGGGCTTGTCTAATAATGATGCTATGAATGATACAGAACAACTTTTATTTAACTTGATGACCATGACTCAAGCTAAAAACACTTTTCCTAAAAGAAGTGTAATAGTCAATTATTATTATGCTTGATCTGATTGGCCAATCACAACATACCAAGGTTCGTTCTTTTTACCGCTCAAAACTAATAACACACGGCTGCAAATCATGACATGTACAGTTTAAAATTACACAAAAACTAAACATAAATATTTCTTTTAATAACATATTTGACATCAGATTTACAAATGATTAAACCAAAAAGTGTGTTTGTGACTATTGAATGTGCAAATGAGCAAAAAAATAAGCAATTTAACTCTTTCCTCGCCAGCGCCAGCATTTTTTATGATGTTCACATAAGTTTAATGTCTTCCAGAATTTTTTTCTTTTTTAAATATATAAACATACAATATATCAAATGAAAGAACACACCCTCTGCTTTCACTTGTTCCCTTTCTATCACCTCTCAAATATGGGTAGGTTTCTTCAAAAATAACACATTTTGAGCAAAAAGCTGAGATAATTGCATTTTTTTTAAAGAACTTTGTTAGAGATCAGATTTAGAGAGATGATCAAAACATACAGAGAGTTTTACTGTTTTGGATCAGTGGATGCTTTAGTGTTTTATAAGTTGGGTTAGAGCGCCACCTAGTGGATAACAGCGGAAATAAAAATTACAGTAAAAACTCGTAATTGGCCGGGAAGCGTTTTCTATGAATCGACGAGATAACTCGTTAATGGCGGGGAAAGATATTTAATGTTCCTTACCTTACTTGTGAGGCAAATAGTCATGTAATAAGCAGGATAATGAACAGTCAGCAGGTTGTTATCACAAAATAAGTCCCTTCAGTTTGATACAAGACCCTCTTCTTCACGTCGGAGCCTGATTAGACTGTCTGAGCAAATATCTGCGATAAAAACTCGCTGCCTGTCCTTAATACCTTTCATGGCATACGGTGTCAATGAAGAGAGGTTTTCACTGAACCTTAGCAGTGTCCTTAACATAATCAACACAATTAATTACCAGCAATACATAATGATCTATTTACCTTGCCATCAAATTTGGAGTATTCATTAAAAGGGTTGTTGAGCTGTTGAGGACACTGTTCAAGCCGCAGGGAAAGCATGGATTTACTGCCCGTACTCCGGGACCGATCCTTAAAGTCCTTCTTTTCAAACAGCAAGCCTAAGTCGTCTGCTAGAGGAACACAATATACAGAAAACAAGAGATAAGGCTTTAAGAAATTAAATGTGAAGTTGACTTGGAAATGACAGCGTCCTGTTTCAACGACTGTACCTGACTGAGATGAGCTTCTTTCTTTCCATTGAATGTTTTTACACTTGATCTGATTCTGCCGTTCTTTCCTCAGACGCTCCAGTCGTTGAGCTTTATATAAACAGACAAAACTTTCATCTCATTATAGTGTAAAGCATAAAACATCATGTAAGTAAAACAAATACAGTTCTCAATGGATGCTGAATCGTATCACCTGCTGTCAAAACCCTGAGGTCATTTGATTAAACATACATAACACAACACTGCGAAAATATAATTATCAGAGTCAATTTCTCTATTGATGCATCCCTATAAACAACATAACAGCCATTATGTGAACTCACAGATGTGACAGACCATTTGATAGGTGATAAAAATGAACCCTGAACCACAGAAACCATCATGTGTACAGCCATCAGTAGAAACAAAAACAATAATTACACAAACACACACAAAAATTACAAAGGATTATAAAAAATAAAAACATTAAGAATGACAAATTATTTCTTAATTAATGAATATTCTCCTGAGATCGCAGAACAAATACCTGAACTTATGATTGAGCAAGATTTTTATTTCAATATTCCAGCATTGTTTCCCACTCTGAAAACTTGCTTACCAGCCGGCTCGGTTTTCACGAAACCGTCCTGTCGTCGTGGGAAAGTTGTTCAGATGTGTCTTTATGGAGGACTAGATAAAGCTCTAGAACAATCTCCCCAACAAAATGATCAATCTCATTATTCATCTGTCTTTCTACACTTAATCATCTGTCATGCATTGACAAGAGGTGCAAAAATTGACTGAAACTAATTGACTCCATAAATAAATAATTTTTATAACACAGAAAGTGTTACAGCAAGCAGAACATTACTACATTTACAGATATTTACACACATAATGAGAACTCATTCCTAGTTACATTGTTAGAAAAAAAAAGATTTTTGTAGCTGTCATTGTGGCGGCACCCTTTCCAAAAGTACAACTTTGTAACACTGCAGAACCGGGTTTCACAGGTTCAGGCTGTAAGTTAAAAAACTTTTCATAGACGCAACAAAAAGACGTGAGTCGCGACAATTGAGCATGAGCAGCCGTGTTTGAAACCTGTGCTTTGGGTACCAAAATTGGTACCAAGAACTGCAATTTTTTACTGGTATTGGTACCAAATACTGAAATTTTGGTAACATAACAAACTCTACTTCAGAACAGAAGTGCATACTTATAACCACAAAGTAAGGCTACATATTGATACCAAATGTATATGTATCTGTACCCTCTGGTGACGTTAGGACCTTTTAAAAGGGGGTACTGCCACAGTAACAGCATGGGACAATTTTTTTTATTTTTTCTGACAGTGGTCATATGTTTCAAAGTTAAACATAACAGGTAACATATTTACTAGACAGAAGAAAAATTGTGTTTTCATAGTACTTTTTTGGACAGGATTAATAAAACAGCCACCAACAATTAAAAAAACAATCATCATAAGATAAATAAGATAAAAGATCACATTTCAGCACATAAAGAAAACATTTTAGCAACAAAAATTGCAAAAATATTTTGCGCCTTGCTGACAAAATGGTTTAAAGAGGCCAAATGAAATTCAGTCAGTTTATTCCTGAGCCAACAAACCAATCTGTCCCAGATTAACAGCTTTAAAATAAATAATAATCAAATGATAAAAACGATATTCTTTATGTTAAGAAAATGATTAAAACAAAAGTATTAAGATGTTCACCATCAGAGGTTTGTAAATCTTCAGAACTTTACATTTGGTAAAAGATTATGAAGTTAAGGTCTAATGTAGTTTTTTTAAGGATAAGGTTTGGTCTAATAGGACAAGACTGCCTAAACTCAATAAATACTCAATATCCACTATGTACAGCTCTTCAAGGTTTCGGCTGGTTTCTGATTTTAACAACAAATTCAGTTCCTCACTAACTGTATTTTGCAATACTGTACTGAATGACAACAACAATTACTGTATTCAGCAAAGAGAAAGTAATGAGAATGACTGTTAAAAATTGTATACAACAAAAAAAGTTATTATCGGCTTACAGGAACAGCATCTAGCAACAATACTGGTTTTGTTATTTTGTTATTGAATGCTTTGATTTTAGTTTGTCTGTAAATCTTGTCATGTACAGAGACGGCATAAATGCATTTAGACAAAAACCCATACAGCAGCCAAGCCACATGTTGGCTTAATTACTGAACTGCCTGATGTAAAGAGGAAGAGAAAATAGGATCAGAGATACTAGCAACAACTTTATCTTGGGCCGACAGCATAGAGAAATCTGAAGTAGAAGCATGCAAGCTTATATTTGATTATGCAGAACTAAATTAGGAAATAGAAACTTAGTGCCAAAAGGTTTTACAGGCTTAACCTACATCAACAAACATAATTTTACTCCTACACCACCCAGCTGAATCCAAAGCCCCAGAAGCAGAACAAGAGGGTTCTCGTGCAAGAGATAGACAGCAACTTGCCTGTGTTAGAGCGCCGTCGAATGCCAAAGTCCCAGCTGGAAGTGATGTCGACAGACTGAGAGAGGTCACAAGTCTGTCCGTCTCCTCCGACGCTGCCATCTCCAAACGAACCCCCCGATGACCCTCCACCGACGGACGCCGCAGACGGGTGACATTTCTCTAGATCCACGTCATGATCGATCAGGACCATTTCACACATCCCAGTGTCATCGCTTGTCACGTGGGACTGCCGGATGTGGGCCAGGATAATGGCGGGGTTGTCGAGAAAAGCCATCTTGCGTTCCACGCTCTCACCCCTCTGACGCTCTCCGGTTCTCCTCCGGATGTGCCGACCTTCAGTCGGAGGCCGAGACTGAAGATTCCTCAGCAATGCAACGTCTTCTTTTCCTTCTCTTCGGGGTTATTTTCTCCTCTCCATGGTTGGACATGGATGCCTGCCTGGAGATCAGACACAGATCACAAATAAGTCACAATCACACGTTGCAATTTCTATGAAAACTAATTTGACACAGACGACAAGACTTGAACAAATAATCCATGAACAGCAAAATAAAAATCAATCATATACATCAAACAAAGTTTAGGAAGCAAAAATCCTATGTTAGACAACATGAGTACACAAATCATGAGGGATCCAAACAGGGATATGGGATGAACCTGTTTTCCAGGCTATAGGTTTGTTCTTTAAGGTAATGTTTATCATATAAACATTCAATGAAACAAACAGATCGACACTGTGCACGTGATTGTGATATAATGATATAATTCAAATATGTGCTTATATTGTGTGTATGTATGTATATATGAATTATTGTCAATTCCTATACTGTTACTGCTCAACACTTAATTTGTATTTGCTTTGTTTACACTCATTGTGTGTCTATACACACACATTTGTGTGGTTGTTTACAAATGTGTACTGTCAGTGTGTTAGACTGAACCTCGTCACAGGCAATAAGTGAATTATTGGACATTACAGAGTCTGAGGTTTGTTAGCTGTCATCATGATGATTTCAGTCAAACAGCAGTCATCAAAACAAGACTAAACATAAATTGGAATAGCTGTACCACTTCTTTACACCATCAAACATGTTACCTTATATGTTATAAAACTCGCAGCTCAGAAAGAAACTCACATAGAATTACAGTAAAATAATCAACGAGCCATGCAGCCTGTTAACGTGTTTATATTAATAAACGCTATCATTCTGTCAGCTATGTCATGAATGCCTTTTTACAGCACACTGAAACCAATAACATTATATCTGAGTCATATTATAAATAACACAGAGATAAATAAGAGCACACTGGATGCGCTTGTCAGGCCATGCTAATGTTCGTGCTAATCTGGTGGAAAAAATGAAATATTTGAACACAGATACCTTCATACATTCAAATTCCAGCTGAAAACATCAGAAACAGGCCACAGCATCAGAGCGAAGGCTTTCATAAACTCTCTCATTTCATACTTGTTAAGATATTGACTCAAAAACAAAACAAACGCAACTGTTTACTTCTGTGTTGATGGTTCTGTGTGATACTTCCGTCTGATTCACCCCTCATACCGGAAGTGCACCGCTTCGGGAAACGCCCTCTAGAATGAAATATTGACATGACGTCCGTCCAATCATGAGAAAGATATTTTAAATTCAGTAAATATTACTTAATTAAGTAAAAAAATAAAATTATTATAACAATTAATGAATATATGAATTTCGTTAAAAACAACAAATAATATGACTAAACTAAATAATATCGAAAATCTGAGAGAAAAACTAAATTATGCAAAAAAATGCTATCCATATGTTTAAATTATTTTACAAATTGTAATAAATTTTTATCACACTTGTTTCAGAAATATACAAGAATAGTGAGGTGAGATGATCTGTGCCAAACATTTTCAGGACTGTAAAAAATACAGGAACTTTATTAGTCGTTCAATTCTTTACGTTGTTGCTGTAAATCAATAATGACGTGTGCAGTTAAACAGTTTTAAACCATATGCGAAAAATTTAGACTATGTATTATAAGCTTTGAGAAAGGGCAGAGTTAAATAATCAGAAACAAATTACTATCACACGACCACATTTACTTGTTTATTTAATTGCCCTTTCAGTAATATTGAGTATTATAACTGCGTTTTGTCCTTTGGGATGCACGTAATGTATATAACACAGCAGCAGATAGATGCAGGGTCGTGCACCGCGGGTGGGCGGAGCCGTCGATCTTCACACTGACGTACATCATCACCAGCGCGAGCTGTGCACGAGAACCACAGGAATCCACACACAACCATCACTTCTGCTATAGATCACTCAGTTGAACAGGATTTAACCACCTGCTTGTATTATCCTAAAGCATCAACAGAAAAAAACACTGTAAAGACAAACCTTCACTAGAGTCAACATCCATCACATCTTCTCTTGATGGACCTGATGCTGTGAGATGGAGGCTTTCTGAAGTTCTGCTATCACAGGATCTTAAGGAATAACGCGCGTCAATATGAACTCCAGATTGAAAAACAATTAAAAGTGAAGGAGAAGTGGACGAGAAGACGATTCCTGAAAGTGAGGGAACCCTCAAAGATTTATTTTATTCATTTTTGCCTCACTCCGTACGCTGGACGCATCCATCATCTGTATTCATGTAGGTGATTTGTTCTTGGACAGCGTCGAGTGGATTTAAAGCATGGACGATCAAAGGCATTTAATGCAGAGTCTGGGCGGTGTGACCCTCACTGGACACCCAAGCACTGATGGAGGAGGCACAAGAAACAAACACGAGATTGGAGATATTTTACATCAGATCATGACCATCACCGACCAGAGCCTGGATGAGGCTCAAGCAAAGTTAGTTTCACCACAACTCATAACACTTAACATTGGTGATGGTGTCCATTAATAATTAAAGTTGTGTCATTAAGTTTTTTATACAAATACAGATTCTGCTGCTACTGCCTGCTGGAAAGAAGGATACAGCTTATTTAATACACTATAACGTTTCCCTAACGTTAGTTTTTGGTTATCTTTTGATTCTGTTTTTTGGAAAACAACGTTGCAGGGTGGCTTTTTTTAAATAACCTAAAAATAAGTTATACAGAACACTCTTTAATGTTTTTTTGAAACTATAAAATAACGTTCCCATAATGTTGCATGGTGGTTATCTAAAAAAATATATAGAATGCTCTTTATGAGCTCTTTATAATGTTGTTGTTTTTTTTTTGGGGGGGGGGGTATTTTTGGAAATAAAATAACGTTCCCATAACGTTGCATGGTGGTTATTTTTAAAAATAAAAATAAAGATATTTAAAAAAATAACTTAGGCCTATAGAACGGTCTTTAATGTTTTTTTTTTTTGATCCATAAAATAACGTTCCAATAACGTTGCAGGGTGGTTATTTAAAAAAAATAACTAAAAATAACTTATACAGAACGCTCTCTAATGGGTTTTTGGAACCATAAAATAAAGTTACCATAACATTGCATGGTGGTTATTTAAAAAAAATAACTTATATAGAACGCTCTTTAATGTTTTTTTTTTATCCATAAAATAACGTTCCCAAAACGTTGCATTGTGGTTATCTAAAAATAACTTATATAGAACGCTCTTTAATGTTTTTTTATCCATAAAATAACGTTCCAATAACGTTGCAGGGTGGTTATTTAAAAACAAACTAAAAATAACTTATACAGAACGTTCTCTATGGGTTATTTGGAATCATAAAGTAACGTTCCTATAACGTTCCCTTAACATTATTGTAACGTTAGAAGAGCGTTAAACTAACCTAAAAATAACCATTTTCGTGAAAACTTTCCTGGCTAACCAAAAACAAACCTTGGAAAATAATGTTCTAGAAACCAAAAACTAACGTTAGGGGAACATTTTGAGATCAAAAAACTAATGTTATGGCAATGTTTTGGGAACCAAAAAAAAAACTGTTAGGTGGGTAAGTATGCATACTTATAGTGGTCACATGGGGACATTACACATCAGATTATAAGCTTTATTGCAATTTTTAACAGCTCTCACAGTCTCAGGAGGGTCGTCTCATTGTACTATTACGGTACTCTTTTGTTTGTTTTTACAGAAAGCATGGATTGAACTGTCACAGAATGAAGCCGGCTCTGTTCAGTGTGCTCTGTGAGATTAAAGAGAAAACAGGTATTGTGTCCACACCTAAACACCTGCTGCTGTTAAATTCACACTGTCAGAAGAATCTGGTGTCTGTAGTATTCTTACACTTGATGCATCTGTATAAGAGCTCTGTTTCTGATGACTTCTGGTATTTAGTAATAATCACTGTGGTATATCTGCATCCTGTACTCATTTAGCAAATATATGTGATTTTATCAGTCTGGATGGACGGTTAGATAAAACTGTACGTGCACAAAAGAGATAATTGTGTCGACATTTCATTTGCAATAGAAAAAAATGTTCATGATTTTTAAATGTTCAAAGAGAGACCCACTTTTTGAGATCTGAATATGAGAGAGGTTAAAGGTATTTTTGGAAATGTGTAAATACAGATCTCTTTTTATCTCACATGCAGATTATATAAAAAAAGAAACCAATGTTAAGGCTATGAACAACAGGAGTACATTTGCACGACTCACATCTATTTTTGAAACAATGGTTATTTTCTCCAACTTTATAAAATTATAAAGAAGCTGTTTGATCATAGTATGAGTTTCTGTAGCTGCTTTAGATATTTAAATGATGCAGATTAGCTTTGGACATTTCTTTACTAGTAAGTGTAAACCAGTCATCACAATTGACTGGTTAAATTGTAAAATACCATCAGAGGAGTGGCCTTTAAACTCTGTTGGGAAACTGCTTGTGTAAAATCAATGCAAAACATTTATTATTTATGACAAGAGACTCATTTAACTCATTTAACTAGTTAGTATAGCTCCACCTTAACTGTAGTTTGCTGTATTTTCCACAAACACAATTTTTGCAGTGTATGCATATTTGTAAATATATATCTCTCATTCCACAAAATCAATCATCATCTTTAAGTAAAGGCAAAGTAAATGCATTTGTTTCATTAGGTTGATTTACAGACGTGGTTCATATAGTAAAGTAAGCACAGTAAAGCACTTCTGATGTCCACTGGGACCATTTGAATATTGAGGCAATCTTACATAGAGCTAATGAATCAGTGAATCATAAATGAATCAGTGTATTGTATATCTTGCAGTGAGATTTAATTTGGAGAAAAATTTAAATTACAACAAAAGTAAATACATGTCTGCATAAGCAGGTGGCTGGATGTCATTTTAGGATGTCCAAGTGAGTTCAGTGTGAATGCCAGGGCATTGCTATTCTGATGTGCTGAGTAGATTCTTGTGTGTTTTGGGTTCATTGGCTGATCTGAGGAGGTAACTGTACACAATGTGATTCTGGTCTCATTATAAATCTGGAGTCTGTCCAGGACCTCTTTAAACATAGTGTAGTAAAGCATTGAAAAAAAACATAAAAAATGGCCTTAATATGACATTCAAGTTTAATTTCAATCTGTCAATCACAGCAGTGAATGTGCAGATAAAAACATTTTGTGTGCGTATTTATTCATCTGGACTAGCAGAGATCTGTGCAGGTATCTGGGCTTGTCAGTGGTTGTACTGGACTATGACAGGCAGGTGTATCATTACGCCCTCTCTCAGCACAGGCAACTTGTGTTCGGCCAGAGAGTGCAGCAGAGAGCATACCAAAGAGCAGCCGAGAGCAGTCAAAGAGCAGCCAGAGAGCAACCAGAGAGCAGTCAGAGAGCAGCCATAGAGAAGTCAAAGACCAGCCAGAGAGCAGCAGAGAGTGTAGCAGAGAGCATACCAGAGAGCAGCCAGAGAGTGTAGCAGAGAGCATACCAGAGAGCAGCCAGAGAGCATACCAGAAAGCAGTTAGAGAGCAGTCAGAGAGCAGCAGAGAGCAGTTAAAGAGCAGCCAGAGAGCAGTCAAGAGCAGCCAGAGAGCAGTCCAAGAGCATACCAAATGGTTTTAGTGTCTCCTGGAAAATAGACATAAGGTTTGATTATTATTGATATGTACTTGTATGCAGTGGAGTCATCATCATTATTAACGATTATTAATAGAAAACATTAAAACCTTTCATGGACTCTCTTTTATCATAAACTTAAATCTTTTCATGGCAAAGATTTTGACATGACACACAATGCACATAGTTTCACACATATTTTGAAATGACGAACCACACACGTGACAATGTTTTGACGAGTTTCACATTCGTGCCTTCTCGGAAAAGAAGTCACGAGCTGTCACTGATGGGCATAATGCCTCTGCTTGTATGTCGATTTAATGTTAAGCACGTCTTGGGCAGATTTTTTGAGTGGTGAAGCTGATGAGAATGGAAATAACTATGATCGCCTCATTCTCTCTATACACGTTTTATTGTAAATATTCAGCACATTCTTAGATATGGCACGGGTCACTAAAATGCAGTGCTACTGTATGCTGGAAACATTTTACAAAAATGTAATTGTTTGGTAATAATCTCTCTATTTGTAGGCTATATTTAATCCCACATATGCTGTTGAGCAGATATATATTAGGACAGAATGTGAGGTGCTGCAGAGAAATGAAATTTTAATCAGTATTTTTACAGTCTTAATACGGCAACTAACCCTCATGTGCTGCTGAGGAGAAACTGATATTTTATTTATAACCATTTTGGTGAAGTTCTATGAAATCGTTTATTTTTCTGAGGTGAGACAGCAAATAAAACCATAAATCTTTACGCGTTTTAAGACTTCATATGAAAACCATCTTTATATTGTAATTGGTGTGTGTGTGTGTGTGTGTGTGTGTGTGTGTGTGTGTAAAGTAAACTCATAAACTCTTATCATATACATTAGTAACACACTGGACTGGATTCTCCCACGCTGCACTTCTTCTTTTTCCTCTCTTTTATATCTCTATTTATCATGTTTGGTTTATGACTCTCTATCAGTCTGTGAAACTCTCAGGATGGATTTGCTCACTTAGCAGTTGAGGTTTGTGGGATTTTAACATGAGGGCCTGGTGGCCAATAATCTCTAGGACAGCCTTAAAGTCTGAAGTTTAGCTAAAGCCAGGACTAGGCCTTAGTCCAATTAAGATTATTAAGCCTCTTTTATATGCCTTTGAAAAAACTTTATCTTGAGACAAATCAATGACACTGGCTTATTTTAAGATCTGTCGGTAGTTATTTTCTGCTGAGTCAGGTCCAACATTTGTCTTAGTCTAGGACTAACCTTAAGCCTTGTCTGTGAAACCGGGGGATAATGGCACAGGATTAGTGATAGATCGATATATTCCAGTGTCCGATATGTGTCAATTATCTGTTTCGGCTGATACATCTTTCTGTTCTTTAAAGTCACCATGAAAGGGAAGTAGCGATTGTTTTATTTTTCCCGTGGTGACGTATATCCTAGTGAAACGGTTTTTGAAGTAAATTAAGGTAGGGCTGGAATTGAATTCATCCATTGAGAACTGATTGGATCGTTTGAAGTTGGGTCATGTTGCTATTTGCTAATCGCTGGGATCGTGTTGGAAAAAGCAAAAAATAGGAGTAACCGAGCCGTGAGAATGCCACGGAAAAGAAAATGCGGAGATCCGTGAGGATGCCACGGAAAAATTAGCAAAAAAATTCTGTGACTATCGCACGGAACTTTGTGAGATCATGTTGGCAACCAGAGATTTTTTTCAAGGTACATATATCTTGTTAATATTTTCCAGGTACTTAAAATTGTATTTTTATCAATATAATGCCTAATAAATGCTTATTTAGTTTCACCAATTGTTTGTCACTCATTTACTGTAATTATATTTGTGTTATATCGGCCTCATATCAGCCACATTGCTTTCTCAATATCAGCCATTAAATAAAGCATCGGTCGACCACTACACAAGATTCAACACAGATGTAAATAAGCCCTAGTTAACAACCACAATTTTTCTTTCAGTTCCTTCACATTTTACACCCTGTTTCTCCTCTTAAAGGAGCATTTCACCCATAGAAACATTTATCTTCATTGAAAGTGTGTCATATTTGTAGTCGAAATGTAACATACATTTAGAATTTGGTGCCTATCTGACCGAGAAAATGGGTGTTTGTAGTCTCACTCCCTCAACAAAGACATTGCACTTCCTTCTTTCAATGATGCAAAATTATGATTTTTACATCATTGAAAGAAGGAAGTGCAACACTGAAATCTGTATTTCTCCTGTCTCAGCGGCAACTGAGAAAATTATGCATGACCATTCAAAAACATGACTGGGGTTCTAACTATACAAAGCTTAATGCAAATGGGTGAAGTGTCCCTTTAAACACATAATTATAACAAAAGACTGAATGATAAAAGTGAAGTCTCTCAACAGTCCTGCAAACGTCTGCAGTGTCATTAAAGCAGCATGTGCAGGAGTTTCACAATCTCCAGGACAGAAGAGAAATCAATAGTGTGATCTTCTCCGCTCTCATCCTCGCCGCCAGTAATTGAAATAGAAAATCAAATGAGCGGTGAGCAGATAATTGTTTGATCAATATCCTCCCGCTCGCCCTCCGCAGGTCAGTGGCGCGTGATCACCGGCCGCGGATATGACGAGGATGAAATGTGAAATTGAAAAGCTCGGCACTCGTTTATCAGATATGACAACTCGCTGTGACCGAAGTCACTGACCAGACACTGCCGGTGCTCGCTCACAAACATCTAAACACGATAAAGTGTGAACTGTCATTGATCATATTCATGCTCTTATGTAGTTTTACTGTAATGTGATGGATTACAGTCATCAACAGGTGTTTGTTTCTCTCTTTCCTCACATATTATAGATATCTTATAGTATTTCAAACCAAACAGAAGCACTTTAAAAATGGGCAGGACTTTTTCTTACGATTGGTGAAGTACAGGAGGTCTAAATAGAAAAATTGTACAGCTTGTGAAGATCTACGATTATACAGTAAGAAGGAGAGAAAGTATTTCCCTTTGTGTCATCACATACATGGGAATATATATTTTATGATCGTGAAGGACTCGTGTGCATGACTTTTATGAGCCCGAGACCATATTATATCATTTGATTTGGTTAATGAAGAGTGCTCATAAATCTCTGTGCCTCTCGGGTGTTTGTTAAAAGATGCTGATATCCGCTCGATTGGCCCGACGGCTTTAATTGCCCCTCTGTACTCTTGAACCTATTGAGTGGTTGTTATATATCACCCAGACAGCCATAATGAATTAATCCACATCACACACAGCATATTTCTGTATGATAGATAACACTCTCTGAATTTATGGACCCTCATTGAGTGGGCGCATAAGAGAGACCTAATGAGGATTTGTGGTTTACTTTGGTTTAAAGTCAAATGTAAAATATAAATTGTCCCTTTTATTTTTTATACATCTGATTGTTTTCTGGTCTTCATTTTCAGACTGTTAGTATAAAGAGAAAGTAAACATTTAATATTAACTATAGCTGTAGATCATTGATGTGTATGTCTATAGCAGTCAACACAGAACGACACAGCGATGAACACAAGTCCCCAGGCAAGTTTTAAGTTAAGTTGATGACTCCCAAGGGGTTGATAAAACTCCTAGGAGAAAAACCCTGTGGGAAAAAAGTCCTTGGGAGAAAAAAAAACCCTTGAGAGAGAGACAAAAATAGCTCATCCTATACAGGGTTTCCCGCAGCACTTTTCAGTCCGGGCGGCCCACCTAAGCTGGGATACCCTACCACCTTAACTAGGTCGTCCAAAAAAAAAAAATTGTTGGACAAAAGGCTGTCAAGTGCATCTCGGAGAATAGCGTAGACGCGCTTCACACCGCGAGCGGGCACGCGCCACATGGCTGAAATGAGAGACAGACATGGTCCGTCACTGTCTGGAGGATAGCTAGCCTGTTGATAAAACATTTAATTAATTAATAATCTAGTATGTGTTCATTTTCTGTCATAGTTTCTTCAAAATTGAGTTTAATTTGAGTGTTTTAAATAAAAATATTTTCATCATGACACGTACGCCCCCGCCCCTTTGATTGCCACGCCCCGGCCCGCCCACCGGCACAACCCTACCACCTTAACTAACACATTTTCTGTGGGAAACCCTGCTATAGAAAGATACTATATGTTAAATAGTATATTATAAAATTTTATGGGAATAACGACTGTCTGGATTTACTAAAGATGCGCAGTGGATGATTAGCACTGAAAAGGTCTGGTCTACTGACCTTATTGCATATGCATTTTTAGGAGTTTCCCTTTCAGATTCCAAATTAATGGGATGGATATTTTTTAAATGATTCAACTTGATTTAATAATGTTTGCGTGTGTGATATTACTGGTATTTGCACTATTATTTAACGATGAAAAAAGCATGTCTTAAATCATTTTGTGCTTGAAATGGCTGCAACTGTAGCTGATAGGTATCACAGAGATCAAAGAGCGTGCGGTACAATGCAGAGGATTGTTTTAACACGTAACAATTTATTTTTAATGCACAGGAACATAGTATTCAAAAATATTATTTGCCAAGTCATGTTATTTTTTATTTGCTGGGGGAAATAAAAGTGGAGTCACTAGAAGAATTCACACAATAGCAGACGTTTCAAATCTTTTTGTAAACATTTTATTTTTTGTCCTCTAGTTTATTTCGGTGAATATGGCATTGTTAGCTGTGATGTCTGTGGTGCTGAACTCAAGTGCATCAGGTGTTAGTAGATCACCAGCACCTCATCAGCTCAGTTAATCTGGCCCTATAGATACTACACTAAAAATATAAAAAACTTAAAGGGAAGCGGTTTTTTGGTCTTACAGTATAATGGATGAATGTTATAAAATGTAACATTGATGCAGGTGCACAAGGAAAGGGTCAGTTGTTGCTGGGCAGTCAGCATGAGGATGGGCATGAGGTGGATCGGTGGTGGGATGAGCATCACACCAAACTGGTATCAAACCTGTCTGTCTCAGATGTCCTCGGTGAACATGTGTGTGTTAATGCACCCACAGATTCCGGAAATTCATTGAAAGTGTGAATGGACCAAAAATCTAACAATCCCAGACGCATTTTTTGTGATTTTTACTTGGTTTGGTGGCTGCCCTTTACAACAATGACATTAAAGTTGATCTTTTAAAAGATGTCCTGTTGTGTTGTGTCTACTCTTATTGGTCTGTTATGAATAACTGTTTTTTGGCTTAAATGCTTCCTAATGGAACATTAACACAATAAACACAATACTTTCAACATAAGTCCAGAGGCTCATTAGCATAATTAACACACAATTAATGAGCTGAATAATGAGACAGCAATGCATTCATCTAATTGGCTGCTGCTCAGAATTGCTGTTTACAGTTTAATCCTGATTCAGAAAACAGCATGAATAATATTATTTAAAAATGGTTTATAAAACTAATCCACAGTACATGTTCTCATCTAATGTTTAACGTTTATATTTAATTAGGATGTTGACTTCAAAAGGCCTGACGAGAGAGATACAAAGTTTCCATGTGCTTATAAACAAAAAAGTGTTATTATGACATCTGAATTGTGTTCGATAAATGATATCTGATCTCAGATCAGTTTGGATAGTGTATTTTCAGACATAAACAGTGTCTGGTCATACAGTATAATATCTCCCTCTTGTAAAGAGATTTCTGTATGTTGTTTAGTAGCGGTGAGGATGTAATGACTTCTCAAAGACAAAATGATTTTCAAGATGAAAACAACTTCTAAATTGATCTGTTGCTATCGGCAACCTGTCTCACATCCTCTCAGCTGGACATCATTCATTGTGTTGTGTACTGTAGGGGTGAAAGTCTGAGATTGAAAATAAATCTGTGATGAAAGTTCAACGCAGAAGATTTTCCTTTGAACATTTTGAAATCATGTTGGAATAACATTAACCAGGTTTCACTGAAAAATATAGGCTATTTTTGGACTAGTTTTGTAATCACTTTGCCTGTTTTGGTTGTCCATCCGGCAAACATGTTTTATTTTAGAATTTTAGAGTATTGATTAATAGAGACAGCTTATATTACACACAAATTAAATATTTAATGTTTAATCTCCAGAGTTTCCAGTGTGTTGTGTATTAAATACACCAGGAGCTGTTTTCTCTTTGATTTCTGTGCGAATAATTCATGATGATTAGTGCTCTTAATTAAAGTCATTACACACAAATTAAACTGCAGCTGTTCTGCGGTGGAGAAGAGAGACGGATGAGATTACAGGAACACTTGTAGACCACTATTGCTTATCTAAATAATGTTATATATGTTTGTAAATGATGCCATCCTTTATAATCGGCACTGATTGATATTTAAAAATAATTCTGAAGAGCAGTTAATGAAGCTTAAACCACACACACACTGTTTTTTATAGTAAAAGCCATGCATTTGTTTTCCTAGAATTCACCTGGCATGTGTCTTTTTTGATGTTTTCTGTTGTGTCTATAAGCCAGGTTTGTGTTGGTGAAGAGCAGGTGGTGTTTGTGAGAGAGAGAGAGAGAGAGAGAAGAGAGTCTTTACATGTCAAATATATGCTTAAAGGATTCGTTCTGCTCTGTGAGAAGATCCAAAACCACCCACAGGTTCCTCCAGTCGTACAGTAACTCAAGGTTTAAAACTCTTTTTATAAAACTGTCATTGCTCAACGTGGAAACTAAGCAGATAAAATTAGACTTGTAAATGGGGTTTGGGAAGATTTAAGAGCTTTGGATTAGATTTATTTTGAAGGTCTTCACTTCTGCTGTGACTGTTAAAGAAACAGTTTAACATAAAATGACTCTCAGCCAGCCTAATTTTTTCTTGAAGAACCTCCACTTCTCTGTTTAAGGTCTACAGAAACCTTCATTTCTTTCAATGAAAGTAAATAGTTGTCAATGTCCAAACATAACAGTACTGTATCATAAAGCAGAATGGACAACTGGGCTGTATTGCAAATCTTTTAAAAGCGTATAACAAATGATGGCAGAATTTCATCAAGAGCTTTAACATTTTATCTTGAATAAAGCAAAATACTGACCATTTAAAGTTCACATGACTGAAATGGTTTGTTGCCCCTCCTAACATCAGATCACAGACTCGCACAAGTGATGATGGAGAAATATTAAACGTCTTCATTTTACTCATTAAGATAAACTGAATTGAAACATTGATGCACTTCTGCTTATGTTTATATCAACTGCTTGTATTTCTATAATAAAGGGGACATATCATGAAAATCATGGATGCCTTTTTTCATGTTTAAGTGCTATAATTGTGCTTCTATCAACCTAGAACATGTGAAAATGATCAACTAAGATAACTTAGTTTTGGTAAACCATTCTCTGCAAGCATGTGAAAAATAGCTCATTGAAATTCGGCTCCCCTTGTGACGTCATAAGAGGTTAGTTGTGAGTCAGGTTGTTAGATTGTGTTTTCCCTTGAGATCGGTCGATTCAATGTTCAGCTTGTGTTTGCTCACCTAACAACACTTACAATCATTCTGCGTCTGTTATCAACATCTAAGCAAAGAGAAGAGGATGAACATATGGTTGTAGTGTATCATGCATTAGTATGAACAGGTCATAGTTCAGTATATCTGATGTCACCCAAGATCAGATTTATACATCTTATGTGTGTCTCTTCAGATGTTTCTGTGACTGTCGCTGTCAAATGGCCGTTATGAGTCTCATTCTCCATTAGGCTTCATTCACAATCTATTTACTGCTGTATGCTTAAAACACATTATCAGAACATAAATGTGCTAAATGTGTAGCTTTGGCTTGTCACTGGGGTAATAATACCTGCACAACTGAGCCTCTCTTCTTTATTTATCTTCTGAAAGTCAAACATTGTAAAATTCACGTCTCCTTTGATACGCAGGATTTCAGGTAACATTCATAAAAATAAAGGATGCAGGAGATTTATATGCACATGTGTCTGTATTGGGTTTGTTTGTTCAAATCTGTACACATCCACACATATACATGCTGTAGTGTTGTGCCACTTCTGTTCTCATTCAGTCACCGTTGAATAATTCGACGACTGCTGGATCTCTTTGAGAGGTATTTCATGTGATGCCCTCTGTGCTGAATTTGCATTTCCATGCCTGCGGTCTGAATAGTAAATGTTTTTACATTTGCCATTTTGTTGCCATTAAAAATGATTGCGGGACCAAAGAAAAAGACATCAAATTAAAATGAGATTACGAAAAACATGCAAAACATGAAATCATGCAGTCCTGTGGGATCATCAGATTCAGAATTTATCCTGGATTTTATTCTAACATCCTGCATTTCTTTGCCTGAGTGCAGCGCTTTAAATGTCATCTTACATCGACCTCATGAACAGATTGTGTGTGTGTGTGTGTGTGTGTGTGTGTTCCTGGAGGGCAGTGTGTAGATGTTGTATCTTATTTCAGTCATTGTGTTCAGTGATGTCTTCTCCTCTGAGAATGAGATGCTGTGTTTATTCACAGGGCTGTTTTATTCAGTTGTTCTCTGAGATGTTTCTGCTAAATTCATCTTTTCAGAGTATCAGTGTAGAAATTCTTGTCAATGTCATATAAAATAATAATTTGGATTATTTGGAAACATCTGATGAGAAACACTTAAGTTTATGTTGAGATCTTTGGTGTATGGCTGACCTGAGCACAGTGGCAACAGTATAGCAACACCTTGACAAGAACCCAGAACACCTTAGCAACTGCATAGCAATGACCCGGCAGCCGCTCATGATGTCACACTTCCATTAAAAATTTGTGCAAAACTTTAGCATTGTTTTCGACAAAACTATAGTGAAATGACGGCGTTTCCATTAAACGATGTTATGCAACTAAAACGTATTTTTGTTATCTTGCGGTGAGTGTGTTCGACTTCATACAGCATTGCGCAGACCAACATGTGTATGATGAAAATACTGCAAGAATGTTTCCAATACAATTTATGCGATAGAAAGGGTAATGGAAACACAACTACTGTAGCATAGTGGTGTCAAATTTTATACAACAAATACATTTCCAACAAATATAGAAATTCAAGTCTTCATCGACTTTTATATAGTTATATCAGCTGAGCACATGAGCTTTAGCTTTCTGCCTACAAGGCAGGGTTTAGATTAATCCAGGACTAGGCAAAACAGGGGCCCGTTCTTCGTACGTCGCTAACTCAGTTAGCTGGATTTGATTGTTGATGATTTGGCATGATCTTGGATTATTTGGTTCTTCGAAGCTCATTCTAAACTTGGTGTCATAGCAACAGGTCCGTAAGCTCAAACCTGCTCGGGAGCAGGCTTATTTCATGTAAACAAGATTAGTTTGTACCTTTTTAAGCGGATGTGATACGGAAAGTCTGACGCAGTCGCGTATTCTTCATTATACGAGCGCAATCTGCGTAAGATGCATGATTAATATAAAGAGCTTTTCAAATTCAACACGTAATAAAAAAAGAATATATTAATTAAATCTTTTAGCGATGTTATTTAAAAAATATATAATATAACAAATATATTTTTTCTGTACTTGTGCGACTTGTTTTTGTGTAACAGGTGTTTGATTATTATTCTTAAACGAATGACATGCTGATCACATTCATTTTACATTTGTTTGAATTTTCCTTAATAAAAACAGCAATTAATCATACCCAGCACTAATAGATGTTATGTACAATAAAGACTATTACTCAGTGTGAAATAATTTTCATTTGAATTAACTAATCTCCTATTTTAGTTTTGTCTTTAGATTGTCAAGTAGCTTACAATGTCATGCATGAAAGGGTTTTCGTTTAGTAATTTCTATCTGTTCTATCTTTAAAACGTTGTCTACAAATATGTTACCCTGTCCCTGTTCTGTGACAAAAATGACCAAAATAACCAAATAAGTTTTTTGCACATATTTTCACATATCTTTATCTTCTTTACTACACTTTTCTGTGCAGACTAAGCAGATGCAGGACTTTCAGTTAACGTGGAATACTGCTAATATAGTCAGAAATCAGTTAAGAATAATGCAATTGAAGTAAACTTATTTAACCACTTGCATATAGTTTCTCTAAAGGACTACCATCTGAGAGGATTTCTTTACTGTCATGTGCATTGCTATCAGAAACGGTTGTATTTTATAATCTTTTGATGTAGAATAACATTACCATTCCCTTATACTGCACATCATACTTTATTTACCACATTATTGTAAACTGCTAAAAGTGTTGGTGTATTATCTACAACTGCACAAAAGAGAGGAAAACACTATCGTATAATACACTACAATTAAAATTGTATTTATCAGGAATTAAATTGTTGCATTGGCTGTCGGTTTAAGAAAGAGCAACTGCTCCAGAGATGATCTGTACAATCAGCCAGTTTAGAGACATCACTCCTGCCAGCACATCACATGAAGATGGAGGGCCACCACCTGTGTTTTTTTATTCTGCTTTTTAAGTTGCTGTTACAAACAGACAAAATAGCATTTAACTGCTTTTTAAAAGAGACTTAAAGTACTTTAGGAGCATCAAATTTTAATTACAATCATTAATTTCAATTTTTGACAAGCATAGTAAAGATATCAAGATTATCTTTTTACAGAAAATTTTACATTATTTATGGTGATTTATGTACTAAAGTAGCTTTAACTGGGTTTTTAAATTCAGTCACATAAAAAGTTCACAACCTTCCATCAATAGCTCTCAGACTGCAGGGGTTAAAAATGGGCGTGTTCTTGGCCATTGTAACAACTGGCCAATCACAGCGTGGCTGATCAGTGTTTCTACTATCGATATGTATTGACTTTTCTTGCAGTGCACGAACGTGCAGTGATCTCAGATAATTCAATCCTGCCATAATAATCATCAACAGCAGTGGTGTTCAAAGAACCAAATAAGCGAGATTATAATTAGCCAGATCTAAACTTCTCGGATGTCTCATTTGATCTCGGATGTATTAAGCGACGTACGAAGAACGGGCCCCAGGTGTGCATCTTCTTGAGACAAAAAAATGGCATAGGGCTGTCACAAAATTAATAAATAATCGTCTCATCGCAATTGTTTGACCTCATCGCGATGACTTCAGATCACCGCAATGATTGCACATCTCTCTAAAAACACAAGGGGGAGCTGCAACGCCTCTATAAATGAGACCGTATCAGATGGTGCTCCGTAACTGACAGTGTAACGCGATACATTGCAAAGCCATTCAATGGAAAAAACAGCATTTAAAGAAATGCTGAAAAACTTTTAACTGCCAGGTAAAACATACATTTTAAAAAAAGCAATTTCAAATTTAGGGAAGTGAAAGATGATATTCATAGGGATATGTAAGGAATTAATTTTTTGCAGCCACTACAGACATGTGGTCCAATACTAATATGACCTTAGTAAAATTGGCTATTAAGACCTGTTCTGGTTAGTTTAGATTGCTTGTTTTTATTTTCAGCTATTTTTCAGACACTTTGTGTTTATTTCTTATGAAGAATTTTCAGTTTTTGAAAGACATATTCATTAAATAATTCCTTTTAAATATGTTTTATGTGTATTAATATTTACAGCCAGGTAAACCTTGCAAAATATTTAATTTTAAATAATCACAACAATGTGTGAAAATTATTTCATGAACAAACAAAAAATGTATGAGAATTAAATGTCAAAGCAATAAAACAGAAAATTAATCGTCATAATCGTCACAATTTATTATGCAATTAACCGTCAGATTAATTTCTTAATGGTGAAAGCCCTACTGATACAGTATATGTTAAGATATGTCAGTTCAAATTATTTTTAAATTGAGACACCTCAAACATGCATTTTAGTCTGGGATTGGGATAAGCCCTGTCTGGGAAACCACCCCTATAAAGTTTTAGCATGTTTCCATGAACGTCCCCTTCTCACATGTATGTCTAAAAAAACTGTTAAAACATTGTATCATGGCATTTCTCATATTATATAATTCTCCTGAAGTCCTATAACAAACAGTGTGTCATCATAACTCTTAAAGAGAGAGTTTTCCAAGAAATAAACTTTCTGTCATTATAAAGATGCACCTAAAAATAACCAAAGGTAAAGATTATTTTCCTCTCTCAGGTCTCAGTGTTCGCAGCGGTCAGGACGAGGATCCTCCCGACGCTCAGCTCATGCGTCTGGATAACATGCTGCTGGCGGAGGGCGTGTCTGGACCGGAGAAAGGGAGCGGGGCGGCAGCGGTCACCGCGGCAACAGCAGCATTGGGGGTCGGAGCAGATAACTCCATCGAACACTCGGACTACAGAGCCAAACTCACCCAGATCAGACAGATCTACCACACAGAACTGGAGAAATATGAGCAGGTGTGAGCAGCAGTGTTGTTTTGTAAAATATTTCACATGCAGTTTGATAAAACACTGAGGCGTTATGTGAAATTTGATTGGTTGACAGGCATGCAATGAATTTACCTCCCATGTGATGAACCTGTTGAGAGAGCAGTCTCGTACCCGTCCCGTCTCGCCCAAAGAGATCGAGCGCATGGTGAACATCATCCATCGCAAGTTCAGCTCCATCCAAATGCAACTGAAGCAGAGCACCTGTGAGGCTGTCATGATCCTCAGATCTCGATTCCTCGACGCCAGGTCAGATTATCAATCAATCAATCAATCAATCAGGATTTATGTATGTTACAAAAAAAATAATGAACATGAGAAAGAAATGAAATGATAAACTAAATGATTATTATTCTCAGCAGAGATGGCAATAAAGGCGTTTGTTTGGATGTAAATCCAGAATGATTGCTATTATTGTTTGTGTTTTTGCACTTGTATGTGTTTGTGTAAGTGTGGCTTTGTCAGGGTGCTAAAAGAAAAGTGAGTGTGATCGAGTGGGTGATGTGGAAATATTGATGCTTTAAAGCTTAATACTCCCACATCCAGACAAATTTATATGCTGTTGTTTGAAACACGAAAAGTTACACATAACATTTAAATCATAAAGAGGCTAAATGTCTGGTAGTTTACATTTGATGCCGGTTGTTAAAACTACTTTTGACTGTTTGGTCTCTGATGATTGTGATCAATATACTGTAGGCCTACGGCGCCAAATGACAGCTAAAGTTAAAGATTACTTTTGTTCAAATTAAATGTTTAATATTTTTTGTTTGCTGTATGAGGGATTTATATGGACTTTTTTTCTTTCTTAGTTGACTGGAAGGTTAAATGTTAGCCAAATGTTATATTTTATCATTATAAGGATAAGGATTGAACTAACAAAAATTATACATTTACAAATATTAGAAATACATTTCTAAAAAAGATTAGATTTTTATAAATATGATAGAAATGTTGTATTGTGGACTAACTGTAGGTTTATAAGTTTTAGTAAAATGTTTTTAGAAGTTTTATAACATTTTTGTTCCTGAAATCCACCCTTCTGTTGGGATCAGAATAATCATACATTTGGGATCAAACAAATCCCAATCTTACTAAAATATTTTGAACAACTCAAAGTGACGATTTGATCCTAGATTAGATTTTGTTCAAATTCAGAATCCATTCTTTTAACAACCCTTTTTTTTAACAACTGGCCCCAGATTTGATCTTCAGTATTATTGCACTTCAGATAATAACTAGTCTTTAGTGTATTATCATTTTAGCTACAGTATAAGAGCCAGACTGAACTTATTGATTTGTTAAACAGATGAAGGATAGTTCACCAAAAAATAAAAAACCTGTCATCATTTATTCACACTCATTTTGTTCTAAACCAGCATGAATTTCTTTATTTTGTTGAACACAAAAGAAGATATTTTAATTCTTTCCCTGCCAGCATTTTTTGATGTTATCAGCCAACGCCAGCATTTTTTATGATTTTCACAAATATGTAAGACCTTCCAGGAAATGTTCTTCTATAAATATATAAACATACAAATATATCAAATGAAAGAACAAACCCTTTGCTTTCAAACAAACAAACAAACAAAAAAGCTTCATTTGTTCTTATTTAGCACCTCTCAGATATGGGCAGGTTTCTTCAAAAATACCAAATTTTATAAAGAACATTGCATTTTTTTTAAAGGACTTTTGTTAGAAATCAGTGGATGCTTCAGTGTCATTGGCAGGGAAGCGTTTTATCTTAATTGACCAGATAACTTGTCAATGGCGGGGTCAACGGTAACCATTGACTTCCATAGTATTTTTTTGTTCTAAGTCAACAACATGAGGATGAGGAGATGATGACAGAATTTAAATTTTTGAGTGAACTATCCCTTTAATTCAGTGATTAAAGAGTACGATGGATATACTGATGATTTCTCTGTGTTTGTGTTCCTCAGGAGGAAACGGCGTAACTTTAGCAAGCATGCGACAGAGATTCTGAACGAGTATTTTTATTCTCATCTCAGTAATCCGTATCCCAGTGAGGAGGCTAAAGAAGAGCTGGCTAAAAAGTGTGCCATCACAGTTTCACAGGTGAGAAGATGACAGCGGTGAAGTGTGTGAGAGAGCCGTGAACAGTTTCTGAAACGAACACATGTTTGTCTGGTTGTATGGTCTGTGACATTGTGAAGGTGCAGTTCTTTTAAAATGAAGTTAAAGTCACACAATACTGTTTGAACCTGGAGATGGACAAAGCTTACCTATACATTTATGCGTTTGTCAGATGGTTTGATCAAACTCAATGACCTTTGCATTGCCAACGCAATGCTCTGCCAGTTGAGCTCCAGGAAGACTATCGAGATGATGTGTTGTTTTTGTAGCGCGTGTGCTGGGTTGTACAGGTAGTCGTTTCTGTAAAACAAAGCCCCTTTTGTTTTTACCCCTAGGGGAAGGCAAATAGCATCACTGTGTCACAGGTACGTCACTAAACATCTGTCTGTCTGCACTGTTGTCTGTCCATGTTTGATTAGCAGCTAAATAACAAACACTGCTTTATATACTCTAGTCATTTATTCAGCAGTTTGATTCGGCTATGATGGAGGCATTTATGTGCACATCGGATTTTTACCACACATATGAATATATAGCCAAGATAAGTCAGATACTAAAGACAGTCAAGACCAAGAGAAGTCCAAGACCAGAGAATGTCATACTGACATCAAAAAACATATGTCATACTGATGTCAAAAGCCAACGTCACAGTGATGTCAAAACCCAACGTCACACTGACGTCAAAACGCAACGTCATCCTGACGTCAAAACCCAACCTTATACTACTTCAAAACCTGACGCTACACTGATGTCAAAACACAACGTCACACTAACGTCAAAATGAAACGCCATATTGACGTTAAAACCCAACGTCACACTGACGTCAAGACCCAACGTAATACTGACGTCAAAACCCAACGTTATACTGACGTCAAAACTAAACATCATATTGACTTCAAAACTCAACGTCACAGTGATGTCAAAACTCAACGTCACAGTGATGTCAAAACCCAACGTCACAGTGATGTAAAACCCAACGTCATTCTGACGTCAAAACTAAATGTCACAGTGATGTCAAAACCCAACGTCACACTGACGTCAAGACCCAACGTAATACTGACATCAAAACCCAACTTTATACTGACGTCAAAACTAAACATCATATTACTTCAAAACTCAACGTCACAGTGATGTCAAAAGCCAATGTCACAGTGACGTCAAAACGCAACGTCATCCTGATGTCAAAACCCAACGTTATACTACTTCAAAATCTGACGCTACACTGATGTCAAAACACAACGTCACACTAACGTCAAAATGAAACGCCATATTGACGTTAAAACCCAACGTCACAGTGATGTCAAAACCCAACGTCATACTGACATCAAAACCCAACGTCACAGTGATGTGTCAGGATCCTGCCAGATCCTTGTTTGTATTCAGATCAAGTCAGCATGGCAGGGTTCTGACAGTACAATGTTCTATGTGGGAGATGCGTGGTTTTAGTATTGTTTTATTCCGACCAAACATTTCCCGGGTCTCGTCACTTTTTCCCCGATCCCTTACTTGTGATTATTTTCAGGTGTATGTAATTATTTTCTCCCTATTTAAGAGTCCTTTTGTTTGTTTCCCATTACGGGTTCGTCTGCGTTACTGTCTCAGTAAGTCTTTCCAGTTTGTAGTTGCCTTGTTTTGCTCGTGTTCTTGTTTAAGTTTAGTTTTAATGTGAAGTTTAGTATAGTCCTGTGTTCAGTATTGTTATCCTGTTTGTTTGCCCACTTGTGTTTTTTTTTTCTGTTTTTGATTAATAAAATATTTAGTATCTCCGTACCCGCATCTGGGGGTTCTCTCTTTGTCCCGATTCCTGACATGATGTCAAAACCCAACGTCACACTGACGTCAAAACTAAACATCATATTGACTTCAAAACTCAACGTCACAGTGATGTCAAAACCCAACGTCATTCTGACATCAAAACTAAACGTCATATTGGCTTCAAAACTCAACGTCACAGTGATGTCAAAACTCAACGTCACAGTGATGTCAAAACTCAACGTCACCGTGATGTCAAAACTCAACGTCACCCTGATGTCAAAACCCGACCTCATACTGATGTCAAAACTAAACGTCATATTGACGTCAAAACACAATGTCACCCTGATGTCAAAACCCAACGTCAAACTGATGTCAAAACGCAACATCAAAATGACTACATATATTTACACTTTACTGTGGACATCTACACACTGTTTCACACTCGGTTTATTTCTCCTGGCTGTCTTTTAATGGATCTCAAGATTATGACATCAGCAAGGCGTTTTTATTGCACCTCTTGAACGCTTCTGTCGGCAGTTTAAAGGTCTGTTTGGACTCATTTTATGAAGGAGATATTGCTCAGGGTGGCTGTGATTTTAATATATCTGAGTTTGTAAAAACATTAATGTTGTTTGGTCCATTTACACTCTTATACAATCTGAAAATAACAGATGCTGTTAACACACATTTAAAGATGTGGATGTAAGATCTACTGTACATGTTGCCTGTTTTATTTCTGTAATGACAACAGTTTTATGTTATGTAAGAACAAGATTATTTAGTTGAAAAATCTAAAGGTGTGGTTTTTCATGTTTATGTGGATGCCACATCCTCTTATTCCTCTCTGTACATTTACATTATACATCTCATTCTCTCTCTCTCTCTCTCTCTCTCTCTCTCTCTCTCTCTCTCTCTCTCTCTCTCTCTCTCTCTCTCTCTCTCTCTCTCTCTCTCTCTCTCTCTCTCTCTCTCTCTCAGGTGTCTAACTGGTTTGGTAATAAACGTATTCGCTATAAGAAGAATATTGGTAAATTTCAGGAAGAGGCGAATCTCTACGCTGCTAAAACAGCAGTAACAGCAACCCAGGCCGTGGCTGCAGCTGTCCAGAACAGTCAAACTAACTCACCGTCAACACCCGGCTCTGGTAAACATCAACACAACATCTTCATCTTCATCTAACACTCCAACAGAGATTGGACTCTTGTAAATGTGATCATTCTCACCAAATATTTCTACTTTATTTATGCAAATGTAATCTCTTAGCTTTCTCATTTCCTTTACATGCGGTAATTTTAGAATTTAATATCATAAGGCTTTGACTTCAACAAGGATTCAATCTTATTTTTAAAGCATTCTGTCTTTATTTTGTGGTTTGCTGCAAAATATTTCCTATGTAGGCAACTTACTATGGTTTGTTTTATATCTGACATTTCCCTGTGCAGGATTTCAGATGAAAGATGAAGAGTTTCAGTTGGATACAGCAGAAGATAAAACCCCTTTGTTAAACAGCTTGTTCACTGGTATGACAGCTCTCATTGTTCATCATGTCTTCTTTCTCTATTCAGCTTTGTGTGGTCAAACTCAAAACTTAATTTTACATCTGTTATTTTTTAATTTATTGCACTAAATCAACTCTGCAGGTTCCTCAGGTTCATATGGAGATGTGTTCATGAATCTGACCAGTCTGAATGGAAACTCATACCAGTCTGCCCAGCTCACCAGTACAGGACACACACAGGTAACACACACACACACACACATAATGAATGTTAAATGTATTGTGTACGGTGTTGTGTGTAATGTGTGTTTTTGTCTGCAGGGAGACTCCATACGTCACAGTATCAGTCAGTCATTGGGTTACAGTGATGGTCTGCGGGGAAATCCACT
Organism: Paramisgurnus dabryanus; assembly: GCF_030506205.2. Taxonomy (NCBI): domain Eukaryota; kingdom Metazoa; phylum Chordata; class Actinopteri; order Cypriniformes; family Cobitidae; genus Paramisgurnus; species Paramisgurnus dabryanus. The sequence continues at coordinate 33,320,332 of NC_133341.1, read as the reverse complement.
TTACAGCCCTCATGGATTAAATGTAGGTTTGCTAAAGATAAATCTTTCATTTCAAATGTGAATATTATAGGCTAGAAATGTATTTAACTGTGTGCAAACTCAAATGGATGTGCAGTACACACGTGTGAACAGATAATCTCATCCCAGCAGGAGTCGTTCAGAAAAATGTCACCCTGATCAAACATCCGTCCGCGCAAAGACGACAGCTGACATTAAGGGCCCTATTTTAACGATCTAAGCGCATTGTCTAAAGCGCACAGCGCAACGTCTAAATGGGCGTGTCCGAATGCACATTTGCTAATTTAACGACGGGAAAAATGGTTTGTGCGCCGAGCGCATGGTCGAAAAGGGTAGGTCCTATTATAGTGGGAGTATTTTGGGCGTAACGTGCAGTAAACCAATGAGAGACTCAGCTCTCATCCCCTTTAAAAGCAAGTTGCGCTGGCGCTATGTCTAATCCCTATTTAGATGACGGACTTTGTAAACTAAAAAACTAAGCGGAGGAAGAAGATCCCCGGTTTAAGATTAATGTTAAATAATTGTGTTGTTTTTCACTTGTATTGAAATTGTTTTTATTAAAACCTTTAAAACCCGTTTTCTTTTAGTCATGGAAGTAAAAAGCAGGCAATTGCTTTAAATGTATGGCTATCCAATATCATCAAAAAATAATTTACAAGTAGGTTATGTAAGATAAGGTTTGAACTCTAAAAATACTTTATTTGTAACAAACAGGAGATAAAGAATTTACAAACGGCTCTCCCTCCCCTCACGTTTCAGCACTCTGGACAGCATTTTTTTTTAGCAAAGAGTTTTTTTAAGCATTACTTAAAAATGTTTCTCATCTCACCATATCCGCAGGTATAGAGTCATCCATAAATCCGTGAGGAGCATTTAAAAAAAACATTTAAAAACAGATGCATTTGTTTAAAGCAAAGCATTTATTTACTTACCAGGCTGCAGGTGAAGCGCTTCAGCTCTTTATGCCTTCTTACGTCTCATAATCTGTCCTCATTTATGTCCAAGAGACTCAATAATAATCTTTTACATTCAATCCTTTAATCTTTCACAATTAAAAGCATTTTTGTGCTGCTGCGCATTCATGTAATTTGTGATAAGCAAACCCGCGTTGTCCCCCGTTTATAGGCGCATTTTACTAATGCGCTCTTTAAATAACATAAAACACATTGCGCCATTGACTTTAGACTTTAGACCAGGTTTTTGTTGGTCAATGGCGTAGTCTATTTTAGTTTCCTCAAAATAGCAACGCGCCAACAATGCGCCTGAACACACCTCGTTTTCAGACCAGAACGCCCATGGGCGCAAAAGGGGGCGCAAATGCATTTGCTATTTAAACAACGTGGCGCTAAACGTGAAAATTACAATTGCGCAGGGTGGAAACTAGCAAATGACACTTCCGTCGCGCATTGCGCTGCATTGCGCCGGGTGTAAGATAGAGCCCTTAGTCTGTAAGATGTGATGAAAGTTTTTTAAAAGGCAAAGATTCATATAATTTATGGATTTATATTAATATTATCATCTGTGCATGGGCCGTGTGCAGGCTTTAAAGCACATCCATTTTTATTTTTAACAAACATTACTAAGAAACCAAGCACTGCTCCAGACCTTCATACTGAAGCACAGCATCGCTTTCTTTCTCTGAGAGAATTCACACGCCGCTTTCTTATCATTATAATAAAATATGAGAGTGAAATTGCTTGCGGCTTCGTACAGATGTGAAGAGCGTCTTCTTAGATAGGAAATGTTTGATAAAGGAGTCGATCTGGAGTCACAGCACTAAAGGTTCATTTATCTGTTTAAGCCACATGGCAGAATAAAGGCGCAGAAATCTTCTAACAGCTTTGAAAGAAGAAAATCAACATCCATAGTGAATCAATCGGGAGAATTTAGATGTCAATGTAATTTATTTGTGTTTATTACACGGCTTGGGCAGTCACGACATTCCAAGGTTCGTTCTTTTCGGATATCTACCGCTCAAAACTAATAAACACACGGTAACCTGGATGCTGAAAATCATTTTGACAGGTATAGTTTAATATTACACAAAAATGAAATATAAATATGTCTTTTAACTCATTCCCCCGCAGTAATTTTTTGAAAAGCTGCCCGCCAGCATTTTTTTGTGATTTTAACAAAAGTTTCACAAATGCCTTCCAGGAAATTTTTCTTCTATATAAACATACAAATACATCAAATGAAAGAACAGACCCTCTGCTTTCAAACAAAAAATAAACAAACAAATGGGAAAAAACTTTCATCCTATCTGTATTTTTCTCTGCTTATAAACTCTTAAATTTGGTTAGAAATCAGATTCAGAACGATTATCAAAACATACACGGAGTGTAAAATTAGTAAATAATTTTTTTGTTTTAGTTTTTTTTATAAATTGGATAATAGATAGATCTAATGGATAATCGCGGTATTACAGATTAACATAAAACCTCACCAGGAACAGTTTTTTAATGCAAATGTTTTCTCTTAATGAACGAGATAACTCATCAATGGCGGGGAAAGAGTTAATAACATATATGAGATTATATTTACAAATGATTAAACCTAAATAGTGTGTTCATGACATTTTAACATCTTAAAACCAAAAGTAAACAGGTTTTCCTGGCGAAAGGTCTGTTTTCTTTAAAAATGAGCTAATAAAATAATTTAAATCAATAATTAACTCTTTCCCCACCAGTGTTTTTGAATAAAAGTTGCCAGTCAGCACAAGCATTTTTCATGATTTTTACAAGTTTAATGCATTCCAGAAAACTTTTTCTTCTATAAATATATAAACATAAAAGATATAAAATGAAAGAACGGACCCTCTGCTTTAAAAAATGTTTCATATATCTTCATTCGTTCTTTTTTTATCACCTTTCAAATATAGGTATATTTCTTCGAAAATATAAAATTTTGGGCAAAAAGCTGAAATTATAATTGCATTTTTGTAAAGGACTTTTGTTAAAGATCAGATTCAGAGTTTTTACTGTTTTTGGATCAGTGGATGCTTCAGTGTTTTATAAGTTGGGTAAGAGCGACACCTGGTGGATAATAGATTGGCTTAAAAACTCGCCATTGAAATATCTCGTCAATGATGGGGAGAGATATGTAATATCTATCTAATAGTTGTGTAATAAGCAGAATAATGTATATGCAGTCAGTTGTTATTATGAAATAAGCTCCTTTGATGTGATACAAGACCCGTTGCTTCCCTTCAGGCATATTTCTGTGATAACAACCTGCTGCATTATCCCTTACATATTTATAGCTGATTCTGTTTAGCTGTGTAAATACAGTAGTAATGTATATTATTTACATTAGGTTACATCAGCACGGGACTGTACACAACATTAGATGCAGTGCTACTTTTCAACCTTAACCTAAAATCTTAATGTGACTCACTGTAAACTTTCTTTCTAGGGTAACGGTGGCTGGCATGATGCTGTGACTCCATCTTCTGTAACATCTCCTATAGAAGGAACAAACAGTGTTCATTCAGATACATCTAACTGATGATACAGATGTATACAGACTCAACATCACAGCTTTTACAGTTCTTCATTAACCTTGACCTGATGAACAACATCATACCAAACTGAACCCACAGTGACATCATCCGACTCATCATCATAGAGATGAACTCATGCCTGACATGTAAGATATTTGGATGATCTTGGTTTTTAATATATCTTCTTATTAGACTGAAAGTTTGGGGATTTTTTTTACATTTGTATTCATTTGACTTGAAAGATTAATGTTATTCTTAATAAATGTTATCTTAATAAATTGACACACGTGACATTCAGTCATACATATTTATGATCTAGAAACAAAACAAATCTTCCGTTTCAGTTCTACAGTAAACACACATGTGTGTCTGAATCTCTCACAGGGTTATTGATAAGAGTTAAACTGTACTACTGTATAAACCTGCATTGTGGGTTTAAAAGAGTTAAATATTCATCTGGAGATGAATGTGACCCTAGACCATTTTTTTTTTAAATTTATACATCATCTGAAAGCTAAATAAATAAGCTTTTCTATTGATGTATGGTTTGTTAGGATATGACAAGGATATTTGGCCAAAACCATATAAATCATATAAATGTTGTTATTATTATATAAATATTGATAAAATTGCCTTTAATATTTGCCAAATGAAGTCCTTAGCAACACATGTTACTAATGATAAATACATGTTTTTATATATTTATGGTAGGAAATTCACAAAATATCTTTATGGAACATGATCTTTACTTAATATCCTAATGATTTTTGGCATAAAAATCAATAATTTTGACCCATACAATGTATTGTTGGCTATTGCTACAAATGTACCTGTCTGACTTATGGTCCAGGGTCACAAATGTCAGTGATTTACTTAATTACCAGCAATTTGAATTAACACTTGGAAATATAAAACTTTATTTAATGCAATTGCAAATTCATCCCGACCAATGAAAACTCTGTTATTATATTGAAATTGATTCTGCTTTGAAGTTAACTCTTTCCCCGCCAGGGTTTTTGAAAAAAGTGGCCAGCCAGCACCAACATTTTCCATCATTTTCACAAAAGTTTAATGCCATCCAGAAAATTTCATCCTACCTTCATTAGTTCTCTTTTTATAACCTCTCAAATATGGGTAGGTTTTTTCAAAAACAAAATTTGAGATAATAAAATTTTTGTGAAGGACTTTTGATAGAGATCAGATTCAGAGCGATCCTTAAAACTTACACAGACATACAGCTGTTTGCCCTAGGGCCATACTTCCAGGTTTATAAGCTGCGGAAGATAAAAGCGGTATTTCGGAAAGCCAGAAAAACTCGTCATTGGCAGGGAAGCGTTGTCTCTTAATTGACAAGTTAAGCATGTAAGAGTTAAGCATGTTTCCTTTAATTATTAAATTATTTAATAAAATCATCTAACAGATATCATCAAAAGGGATAAATTATTATTTGAAACAAGCAATTAAACACAATCACTTGATCATCAAGCACACATGCTTTATATCTACAATGACATGTATTCATTTCTGAATGTTATTCTTTTTGAAATCTTAGATTCTCTGTATGAGATGCTGTTTGATTCTCTAAACTTTGACAAACTTTTTTACTTCATCAGTTCATTCAGGTTGTTCATAAGTTGCAGTATGATGTTATTAGAGGTTGTGATAAATAAAAAACAACTTTTGTTATGTTTTAACATTGGTATGTTTTAAAGGGGACATATCATGAAAATCTGACTTTCTTCATGTTTAAGTGCTATAATTGGGTCCTTTGTGCTTCTATCAACTTAGAAAAAATGATAAAGATCAACCCAGGAACTTAGTTTTGGTAAACCATTCTCTGCAAACATGTGAATAAATAGCTCATTGAAATTTGGCTCCCCTGTGATGTCAGAAGGGGATCATATTATAATAATACCGCCCCTTAATCTGCACTATCCAACCACGGCAATACCATTTAGTACAGAGATCAATTCATTTACATTTTAAAGGACACACCCAAAAACAGCTAATTTTTGCTCATGCCTTCAAAGTGTCAATTTTAACATGCTATAATAAATTATCTGTGGTGTATTTTGAGCAAGAACTTCACATACGCAGTCTGGGGACACCAAAGGCTTATTTTACATCTTAAAAAAGTCTTCTTATCTGTTGTGAAATGTCCTCTTTAAGGACCCAAAACCGCTTTCTGTGTAAAATAATTCATGTAATCTTAGTTTTGATAAATGAAATACTTTGTATCTGGCAGACGTTTCAATAAACATTTCAATTTGAGATTCTGAAGCCCTGTTTTTTAAGTTTTTAAAATGAACAATAACACATGAACAATAGTGTGCTGCAGGCGATTATACAGTAGCACAACTCTCATATTTAAATCACATCTTACAATCTTCATCCTCATATCTTCATCTCACTTTTAAATTCTCTCTGAATTACATTGACCTGTGAGATTTCAGTCTCTATACAAAAGCTTGGTTCAGAAAAATTTTAGCATATTTCAATCTGTATGCACTGAATACCACCTACGGTTATTTTTAAGCAGTATGTGAAACAGATGGCAACCATAAACATGAATCTATTGAACTGTAAATGTCTTTACTGCTTAGAATTAAAACAGAAATACATTTTTAAGTCTTGTACAGACCCATCTTAACTTGTCTCTGGTAAACACAATGCATTGTTGGGATACTTCACTATTTGAGCGTTTTTTATAAAAATATCTTGGCTTCAGATCAGTGGTTGTTTACTGACCGAGCCCACTAAAGGCTGTGATATTTCAGTCTGCATGATATGATGATGTGGCTCAGGATTGTTTTTGTTCATTAGTCTGTGAATGATAGAGAGTTATGCATCAAAGTTTAAGACGTTTGTACAAATCTGTATATGCATATTAAGCATTGAAAGCTTTAGATGAGTAGTTTGATTTGTTAACATCGTCATCGTCCGCTCACAGATGCATCGTCAGCTTTGGTGAACTGAGATTCATTAATATTTCCACCTGAGTGGCAATAAATCTGTGGCGTTTCTCCGTGAGGCGGCAACAAACCGTCATAAATCAGTGAGATTACAGGCCGATATTTCACAATCTCACATCTATTTCTGTCAGAAGCCTAATAGCCTGCGCCGATCTTTCACTGTGATAGCTCATGAATCCAAGATTTGTTTTCAAAATGTCAACGGTGCAATATGCAGCAAAATCCCCTTTAATTATTTATTTAAGCGTTCCCGTCGATTAAAGTCTGTAGATGAGAGCTCTCGTACGTTCAAATATTTGCAACATCTTAATCACTTTCTAGAGTCACAGAGCTGTAGAAACACTGTAGAGATGATGTTATACACACAACCAGTGTTGGGGAAAGTTACTTTTAAAAGTAATGCATTACAATATTAAGTTGCGTTACTTAGTTACTTTCATGAAAAGTAATGCTTACGTTAGTTTTTAGTTACTTTTGCGTTACTTTTTCTTGGCTGAGGTTTGATCTCTTCAGGCCTTGAAGGTGTTTTTTATGACTGAAAAGTTCTGCATTCAGAAATTGCAAAATTACAAAAATGTCGAGCTCTGGCCTGCCATATCAGTTTCTGACTCAATCTGTTCCCACACAGGGGTGTACACATAAAGTGCGTAATGTGACTATGTTTTTTAAACAAATTAATTAAACTAAAAAAGTAACTTGCATTACTTTTTTGAAAAATTCACCTAAATATTAATGTGCACATTTAAATAGATGTTGTGTTAGCACACAAAGGGCAATGGGTTCAATCACATGTAATGATCAAATTTATACCTTGTAATGCACTGGATTAAAGTTTCTGCCAAATGCCTTAATAAGTCATCTTAATGTCACAAGAATCCAGCATCTCATACTATCCAACAAAATGTATCTAGCCACCACATAGCAATGTTTAAATCACAATTAAATTTATATAAACCAATAGTCTTAATGGTATTGGTGAATTTGCAGATTGTCCTCATGTGGTTTTCGGATCAGAGCCACAGCCAGCAGGCATCATAATCCGTATGCAAATCCCTCCGCCTGGTTAATATTAAACACAGGGTATTAGACAGAGTAAAGGCCGAGCCCTGGAGCGTTCGCCACACCTCCTGAATAATTAATGAGCTGTGATTATGTTAATCAGGAGAGATGCAGGGATTCGCTCGGGGTGACGATGACTCAGTCTGTGTTTTTCTTCTGCACGTTTCATTTCTGAAGGCTTTTTGAAGTCTCAAAGTAAAGAATAAACTCAAACTTTCAGGTTTTTATTGCAACTCAGTCTCATACAGTCTTTTCTGACACATTACATTTATGCATTTGACAGACACTTTTATCCAAAGCAACTTATAGTGTAACCCATTTGGGATCAGTATTGTGTGATACCTGGGCTCAAACCCACAACCTTTTCCACTGGTAATGCAAAGCTCTACCACTGAGCTCTACAGGATGACACAATATAACAGACGGCAGAAAGTGTTAATGAGTGATTTCTTTCATTAAACTAACTACCACTGAATGATTGCTGAGGTTTTAACATCTTTCTAAGCAGTCAAACCACACCTGAATAAATTACATGAAGGAACATTCACAAATTGAAATCACAGTCTCTGCATTTATTAAACATTTTTACCATAAACTCACAGTGAAAGCATGGTTTGAAACTGTAAAAGAAATGATGTGATCGACATCTGCTGACTAAAACTCTTTTTAAAGCCATTCATCCATATCCTGAAGTGAAGATGAAGATGACTGTCAGAATAATGGCTTTGTGAGACTGGAGAGATTAATATTATAGATTTATGAAGAAAAAAATGGAATTTAGATCCAGTTTTCAGCAATACCTTAAAATTTGTTAAATAGAAATACATTTCTTACTGTAGCAAAAGCTGCCCTGAAGGACAAACAGTGTGAACCATTTCCATCTGACCTTCATCCAACCTGCTCTTTTACATTAAAACTGGCCAGCGATTCAAACTTCACACATGACAAGTGCAGTACTGAAAAACATTGTGCTAAATTTGTTTCGCAATAAAAGCCGCGACTCATTGAACTAAATTCTTTTGGTCTGAAGGTGCAGATAATGCTGGAAGTATTAAGATTCAGAGATGTTTAAAGGTCTACTAGGGACACGTGGCTCATAAACACACTGATCTGTTTAACAGCTGGGATCCTGTAATTGATTTTTTTCATCATTGATGTTATTACAGGCAGACAGCAGCACCTGTGAGTTCGGCTAATCTCTCGTCTTTCACCGCTAACAGAGTAACAGATTCATAAGATTTCACATCTGCCATCTGCTCCGACTCAAACATTAACACATCTGATCTCAAACGCACCACAACAACACACAAGGATTTCTTTCTCTCTCTCATTCTTATGCTTTACATTATAAAACATTGCTTTTATGCATCGTATAAACTACTGCTAATGTTTATAACATGTGGATATATTTTTCATGGACATTTTTATCATTCTAGTGTAAATGACAATAAAAAAGAAAAAAATGGCTTCTTTGTTTACCTAAATGTCTAAATTGAAACTTTAAAACATGCAATGCTGTTTGCTGTATGAATATTTGATTGATGATAGACGAGTGAAACGATGCTTTCCTACATCTGGCAGTAATATAATAAAAGATGCTGATCTTCACTTTCACCTGTTTAATTATTCTCAGTCTTGTTTTCGCTCTCTGCCTGAAGCCAACGTCTTTCACGCCTGCAGTATGATGATGAGATTGCTTTTCTTGTAACCGTCGAGCAGTGCAAATAAAACTAATGATTATTATATGATTATGATGAACGGAGAATGTAGAAAATATAAAACTGAGTTAGAGAAGATTGTGAGATTCTGGCAGTGAGTCATTTATACAGAATAAATGATGCTGGGACCTCCGTACCTTTAAACCTGCATTGCTACAAGAAATCTGTTCAGAATGAAATACTACCACAAATTTCACACGAAGGATGCTTAGTATTAAAATAAATGAAGTACTGTATTGATAAACATTTTTAACCGTATGCTGCATTAATGGTGTCCAAGTATTATCTCAGAAGTTCTTAAGCATCTTCAATCCACTTCCTGACACAATGATCCGCACAAATGTAGAGAAACTCAATAATAGCAAATGTTTTTAATAGGTGATGGCAAACGTGGGCAGAATGAAACCATCTGTAAGCAAACAGGTGTTTCATTTACATAACAGCACAGCTTGTGTGTGAAAAGACGTGTGAAACACTTTCATCTTACATCTATCAGAACAACTTCATCTGGACTGATAATGTGTCTTTACAGAGAAACTGTGGAGAACAGAAAGATGCTAATAAAAACTGTTTAACTGTCAAACTTTTTAGGATAAATTGCATGGTTTTATAATTTGTCCATAGATGTACCCCAAGTGAACCTTAAGCCAAACAAAACATATAGGAATGGTCAGTGTTTTACTATCTGCATACTGAAAGAAAGGTAAACACTCATTTAATCTGTTTAATGAAGATAAGCGTTCGCTCCCCAGATAGAGAGTGCCGTTTAAAGTAATTGTACATATTAATAACCTCATTAATTGCTTATCGTGAGTCTGACTGCTGTGCTGTTTCAGAGGCGAAGGGTTAATTTTCTCACTCATGCATTATTTACATATGCTGATGAATAATACATTGTAGCGGGGTGAAAATAAATTTACCCATACTCAGCAAACCTGAAGAAAGCAAACAATTTTAACATGGCTTGCATGGAGAATAGTGAACTATGACTGCAGGCAACACGCGAGACTTTTCATCCATCTTTTCTAGAAATAAATAAAAGCTACACAGAAACAAACTTCATTTATTTTGTTAAACTAATACTGGAAAAGCTCCAGAGATACAGAGAGATCTACGACACGCTGTGGAGACCTATTAGACATGAATATTTGTAATGGAAAACTTTCCTGGAAATGTGAAGAATAAAATGAAGAGTGGGATTTATCATGAGCTGAAATGAGAAAATTGTTATTTAAAACGTACCTGCCGGATACAATCACACCATCATTATAAGCCGTCTGCCTGAAACCAATGCATGAGTTCATGAATACAAAAGTGTGCAGATCAGCAGTTAAAGGAATAGTTTAGTGAATATTTTGTTATCATTAACTCATAAACCCATGTGAAACATAACAAGAAAACATGAGCTGATATTAAAAATAAAGTGCCAGGAGAAAACAAAAAGGGTTTTTCATAATGATGCCATAAAATAATCTTCATCTGGATCCTCAAAAGACATTTAAATACAGCTCTCTTTACAGAACCTTTATTGGTATCATGAAGAACCTTTAACCAGAACTACATAGAGTTCTTCATGTTACAGTTCCTCATCTATTAAGAGATTTATAGAAGTGTTTATGCAAGGTTCTTTAGGGGGGGGTTGGGTTCAATGGTATTTCATGCATTCTGACATGTTTCCTCATGCTAAACGTAGGCAAAGTGTCAAAAAGGAAGTCGGGCGTGTTACAGAGTATTTCTGTGCCGAATGCACTTCACCAGGGTTCATACAATTTTTTTTTTGATTACGGGTCCAGCTGACGTTTCAGGGGTTTTCTATACGTATCACTTCTTTATATGGGCACTTCCCCCGGAAAACCCCGCCCACCCGTCAATCAGCGGGAGACGCTAGAACTTACAAACATCTTAAAACGCAACGGAGCTTTGTTTAATTTCAAAACTCAACAATGGCACGAAAGAAGAAGTGTGTTTTTGGATGTAAGGAGAAGAAAGATAGCATTATGAAAACAATGGATATAATTTATTATCCGATGTAGCAGCAAAGTTTTGCTTGTATGTTTAATGAGCTGATTTCATTGAAAAGTCCCAACCGGGTCATGAGTTGCATGCGGAGAGTAAGACTTCTGTCTTATGTTGGAAATAAGTTATAAGTGTTGCATAGTGTTGCATGACTCGTACTCGCTCCTCCCGCGGTAGTATCTCCTCCTTCTTAATTTTTTGTACGTTATCGGAAAGATTCGGTAAAGCTAATCTTTCTTTTATAAATCTGATTAAACTAAAGACTCTTCAGAGATATAAAAGGATGTAATACTACTCTATAGGTACTCCAGATTAACATCAGAAATGTTCCATTTTCCTCATAAATTAAAACACATTTTGTATTAACAAGATCAAAAACTGATTGTAAATGTTTTTTTATGGCAATAAACATCTGAAAACATAAGAAATGTAAAAAAAAATTTACAAAATATTTTTTGTATTTCATTTAAAAAAAATGAATTCAGGTGTTCTTGTAGTCAACACATGCGGTTTATAATCATGACTCTTGTAGGCATAGAAATGTTTAAAATAAATGAATGCTTGGTACTGTAACTGCACCGATGAGCTTTTATGGGATAAAGAAAATCTCAGCAGCTAAAGGGTTAAATCTCATGAATGTATCCCTGATGATTTCATCAAGACATTCACTAAAAACTGATTTTGTTTTCGTTTGTTTTGCTTTAGACCAGATGTCTTCAATTTATTTAAGGCTGAGCGCCTCTTAATGGATAGAGAGGAGGAGCAAGGACCCCAATTACTTCGTAACATATTAAGACTGGATTTACATACTTTCTTATGACGCTTACATTATGAATATATTAAAATATAAATTCTTGGCATACTACATAACACTGTGGACTTAAAAACTTGGGAACGTTATGGTCTTGATTTTAATCAAGTTAAAATTATTAGTTTATTATGAGTTTTTATTATTAACCTATTAATGCATTTTTGTTTGATGCATTCTAATCGTTCAATAAAAATTATTAAAAGGTAAACAGTATTTAGAGGACCCAAAATGACCGGTATGTGTTCAGTTAGACTGCTACAGACCAACCAAAGGACATATAAATATTTTCGCTTAGTGATTTTGCTAATATTCCTATTAATGGGATTTTATTTCTTAAAATATCAAACATTAACCATTTCCAAAGTTTGACAAAGAATTCACTTGAATTGAAAGGAACATCTGTTCACGTAAGCCTCTCATTGACATTGAATGCTTTATGTGTTCAACAAGGTCGTTGTTTCCTGTTTTCTTAAATGGAACTTACAACATTTTATAACAAATTGCAATGCAAAATTCAGTCCACGGTCATTTAGCAGACCTAATGCTTTACTTGACCTGAAGCAACCTGGGGTTAAAGGTCAAACAAACCTGTGATTAAACCTGCATTCATTTGAGCAGTAGGTCAGCTCATTTAACCTCCACCTCATCTGAATATGTAAAAATATGCAAATGAAGACTATATTGGGCTTTCAGGAAACAGAAAATCCAATGAAAATACAACAGACCCAGCTGGAATAAAACCACAATCAGCAACAGAGGACATTACACTAACATCAGTGTCTGTCTGTACTAGCGCTTGATATTAATAACAACACTGAATCCGCACTTAACAAACAACCTAATTCATCCATCTTCAGACTTATGTTTATATAATCTGGACTAAACTACTGCTATACTTGGGATCTGCATGCATTTATATAGTAAGTAAGCTGGTGGGTTTGGATATTATTTTCTTGCATATCTAAATCTGTTTAAACAAATAACTTGTTTGTATTACTGCATAACCAAATTCTTCATTTTCAAAGAACTTTTAGTACAAACGATATGTGATGATCTGTATGACCGAAGGACTTTTGTGTAATATAATCCTCTGGTTTAAGAAGGGGAATGTTGTCCACATAACTTTATAAAGAGCCGTCAGAATGTAATGGTTTAAAAGGTTTACAGTGGAATAACTTCAACATATATTTGACACGAAGTCCATTAATTCCACCATAGAGTAGGGCTGCTCGATTATGGGCAAAATCATAATCATGATTAATTTAACACGATTTTTATAGCATGCATTTTTTTTAACCTTTTTATTAAGTAAGTGTTGCAATAGGCTACACGTGTTAAAGCAGTTGTGCCTTACAAACACATCGGTCCAACAGCACACAATTTACATTTTAATTTCACATTAATTGTTTTACCTCGAATATCTTGTTTTTGTAATTGTTTGATATTGAAAATCTATGATTAATTGCACATCCCTACCATAGAGGACTTTAAGTTCAATTAATGTGAAATTATATTGCATTTATTTTAACTCAACTTTATATTATCCAGAGGAGTCTTGAAGGTAAAAGTATCACTGAAAATTCTCAAAAACTCCAGCACTTTTTCATCATGTCATAAGGTGCATTTTCACAGAAGTGGTACACATCATCATATTATATTCTGTAGCCTGACAAGCATTGGACGTTTTGAAATGCATTGGCCCACACGATGTCTAATGCATATGAATTTATGCTCGGGGGGAACAGAGTTGAAACAGACAGAGAATGGTGATGATAAAAGGTCAGGCACCATGAGCCATTTATATTCATGCTGACAGACAACTCATCCAGACACAGAGAAGATCAGCTGGTGAAAATTAATTCACAATTGACAAAAATGTTTCAGTCTGTGGCCTGGAGGAACACAGAGAAGCATGAGAGGCAGGACAGAAGATGTTTTGGGGATTTGTTTCTGAAATGATAAGTGTTTACACATCTAATCCAAATGTACATGTGTGTCACTTAAACTTATATGTAAACTCTGAGATGAATCAAGCATGTTCATTTAAAGCCAAAGGACGTTTGAAATTTCGTGTTTAAAATTGAAACATACTTGTGACTTCTACAGATGCATATACTGTCACTAATGGGTGGTTTTATATTTTAACACTAAAATGAATTTTGCTTTGAAGAAAATGAATGTGATTGTGAATGTTGAGCTGGTGTGGGTTAGACAGAGACAAACCTCTCATGATGATACACATGAGATTAATTTTCAGCTCATCTGTGTGACGGCTCATACAGCTCAGTCTCAGGTGTGAGATGTTGAAATAGCATTCATGCAGACCTGAACTCTGTGATGTCAGATTTGATCACACAGTGACTAATATTCACATTTAAATAGTGCTTGTCCATCCAGAGATGATGGATGAATGACAAACGTTCACATTTTAATATAAAACATTCATTGCATGAGTTTGCGTACCACAACATATAAACATTAATGTGCATGTTTGTGCATACAGACTAAATATTGAGCTCAGTGTTTCACACATTCACAAGCACTGAGAGAATGATAAAGAAATGATTAAGACTCGATCTCTCTTAGTGTGTTTGGGTTATATAAGGACAGAAGAGTTTTAAAATCACTTGTCATGAGTAATATCCTGACCTTTTCATCAATGCTTGCATGAAAAAGTCAAATGTGGGTGAATAAAGATGTACCATAGTCTCTTAGCCTTCAGCAAAACGAGAGAGAGAGAGAGAGAGAGAGAGAGAGTGAGAGAGAGAGAGAGAGAGAGAGAGAGAGAAGAGAGAGAGAGAGAGAGAGAGAAAGAAAGAATGAGATGAAACATGAAAACCCACACCTTTAGATTTGAAACAAACAAAGCACAGCGATGAGAAAGGTTGTTGGAAGTGAGGCCGAACGCTGTTGTAGGTGTGAGAATTTTGTGTCGCATAAATAAACAGCAAATATAACTACACAACCTACACACCAGCTGGACAGTGAAAACATTATATATAGTGTTAATGCTTCTTTTAAGACGATATTCTCTAACATTAAATAAAACAAGAAAAAAAACAACTTAAACCAGGTGACAAACAATATCACAAAAACACTTTAACATATTAAAAAAGCAATGTTTAAAAATACATGCAGACCGTAGAATTGATTGTGATATTTACATAAACAAGAAATCACAATGTCTATACATTATAGGATATATTAGTATGTAACCCCTAACCCAAAATTATTTAATAAATCAGCCCACACTGTTTGTGCTACAAACATTGAAAAAATTCTAATTTTCCAAAAATATGTTTAAAATATATGCTAAACACATTAAAGTAAAGCTTAATTAAATATATTTTGAATTGAAAAATATTTTATAAACATATAAAATAAATACATATCTTATTATGCATAATTTTTCCTGGCCTAAATATAAAAGTTTGCAGTAAATTTATAAAGTATAAAATGTATAAGGATGTATGAAATATAAAATAACGAGTATATTCTTGCTGTTAAAAATATATTTCCTTTTAACTTTTTAAAGTAAACTTTTTAAGTTTTTTCCAATGCGATGTGAATATAAATGCTTTAAAATAATTTATTTTTAAAATATATTTAAAAAAAATGTCCATAAAAATATATTGGTGAAAAATACATTTTTGTACACATATTTCAAAATATATTTCAGCACATATATTTTTTGCCATTTTTTGTATATTTTGAAATATATTTGTTTGCTGTATGGGAAAACAGACATGACTTTGTGAAGAGATGTGTGTCTTCTCTATGATATGCACAGCACATGCTCATTAAAATCATGAATGAAAAATAATGCATAGACTTACATTGAAGGAGGGACGACCTGAGTCATTTCCAAATATCTGAATGTCATACACACCTGGACACGGACTCTTTTGAATTAGCCTATGTGTCTTGTCCATTTGAAGCTTTTGGTTTGAATAGTTTACACAGCTTGAACTGAAAATATAAAATGTAAGACGTGCAGTCACATGAACAGGGCCTGTAAACAGAGAGCATCATCATCTACACACAGCTGTGTCAATGACGCCACCTGCTGGTCACATAACAGCAGCACAACAGGCAAACATTATGGATAAACAATAAAATATCATCACATCAAGAAACGTTTAGTTTAAAAAAAAAAAATTACATGTTAGGTTAGTTAAATCTTTACAAAAATATTTTAATATCTCAAAAATATGTAACTGAAACTGAAACATACAAACTGTATATTTTACAACAGCAAGAAAAAAGTATTGAAAAGTGTTTTACCTCCAAAAAATAATGCTTTGTGTCCATCCAAGTGTTTAAATTGTCCTTTTACTTATGTCTTCTGCAATTTGAGCTGGTTGGCTTTTATTCAGACATAAAATAAATTGAACTCCTAGAAGTGTAACCTTTTGATTTAACCATAACAAACGTTCAGCTGTTGCTGACACATTAAACACAAATAACACTACAATCTCCACAGAAGTCTTTCTGAAAATCATATATCAGTTCATAAACAGCAGCCATTGGCACACACACACACACACACACATCTGCTGTGAGACTAAACACATAATGTGTAATTATATAACTGATGGCATGACTAATGTCACTACAGAGAGATGATCAGGTCTGCCAGGCTCTCCAGATGGCACCGTTCAAATTGTTTGTAGATCAGTGGGCACAGCTGACGGAGTATTTATACCACTCAGCTAAAAAATAACCCATTCTCATATGTACTGTTTATGTACAGGAAACTGAGAATGGTGAATGTTTTCATGTGACATTATACCACGGGTCTGTTGAATGCTGTATTCTGATTGGCTGAGAAATGTTCCATGGGTATGCATTAATTTCTGATAACTGCACACCTATCTTGTCAAATGTCTTAAAAATAGCAATGTTGTGTGGTAACTGTGGTATAAGAGGAATAATTGACTCCGGTCCTTTGAATTATTTGAAAAATTCGCTTCGAGTCGTGCCACATTGCACATTGGGTGTGCATTATTTTCTTATAATTCAACGCCCCGTTGTCAATTATTCCTTACTTAATGCCAATGACAAGCAACTCACTAAATGTGAAATTAAACAACAATATATTAAAGGGATAGTTCAGACAAAAATAAAAGTTCTGTCATCATTTACTTACTCTCATGTTGTTACAAACCTGTATAAATGTCTTTGTTCTGATGAACACGAATGAAGATATTTTGAGGAATGTTTGTAATCAAACTAATCATGACCCCCATTCACATCCAAAGTAGAAAAAAGAATACGATGGAAGTGAATGGGGCTCATGATTGGTTCGGTTACAAACATTCCTCAACATATCTTCATTCGTGTTCTTCAGAACAAATACATTTATACAGGTTTGTAACAACATGAGAGTGAATAAATGACAGAATTTTCATTTTTGGCTGAATTATCCCTTAAGTGCTTTCACTTTTGCAAAAAAAGTAGCCTGTGCCCTCCGATCTTAGCCCTGCCCACAACATTTTGACTAGAATTGAGTATGACAACGTCAGGCTACAAAAAAGTGTGTTCAATAATAAAAAAAACTTTTAAATGATTTCATGTCAAATTACACAAGACTATTAAAGTTAACTTCTTCACAAACAGAGCACCAAAAAAAAAAAAAAAAAAAAAACATGCACAAATTGTGGTTAATTTTAAAAAGGCATGAAGTGAAAGTTGAAGTGAGAGTTTTTAAAGGGAAAACACCACAATCAGAAAGACAGAAATAGTCAATTATCTTTAACACACAGAAGTTTTAGGACAATCGAGATGTGTTGATAGGGTTCGGTTGCATTGTGTTCCTCCCACATTCATTCTCAACAGCTTTTTGTAATATAAAAAACATCATTATCCTGTATAACTATAATTTCAAAAAGAAAATGTGTTATTTAAATATAGTTAACAAAAAAATACAATTTAGGGAAATCTGCTTGACTGACATGAACATTTCAAAATGAATAAACAATCTTAATGATTTGATTGATTATGAAAATGATTCATATTTCTTTTGATTTATTATTTAGTCCAAATTCAAATGAAGACTTGGTTTGAAGGGTTAACTCATAATCTACATGTATAGCACTAGTAAAGTGATTGGATCTGTTCACCTGATAATCCTTCTTAAGTTAACGTTAACTGTGCAGTTATTTGCTGCAATCCCATTACTTCAATATGCATTCAGTGCCTTCTGTGTTAGGATTTTACTCAGCGAAACACAAACTCTGCCCACTTTAAACCCAGTATTGTGTTGCTACTAAATACAAATCTCTCGATGAAAAATAATAAAATATATAAATAGAAAATATTCTGTATGTGCAGATGGAGGGAGGGTGTATGTATGTAGGAGGGTGGAGGGTGTATAATGTATCTGATGGGTAACTCTCCCTCTCTCTCAGTTTAGTCAGTGGTTGGTTGTCAATAATGGCAGCAGCTTTTCAGGACAGTTAAATCGCTCGCACAGATAAAGAAGAAATGCGCCGTTTAAAATGGATTAAATCATTAAAGGCAATATTAAGAGTCCAGCCGTGAGCTGTAACGACACACAGAAGAGGATTTAACGACATTATATCTGTAAACAGCGTCTGTTTGTCGGTCCGTCTGTCTGTGGTAAGAGCCGTTCATTAGCATTAGCTCGATTAGCTCCGCCGCTGTTTCACTCTCTCCTCTCCGCTCCGCCGGGCTTTCGCCTCTCATTCCGCCGCTTTCCCTCCCCTCACCCCGCGCTGTCTTATCGCTCCCCGCTGCGGGTCATGAAAAGCTGCTTCTGTTTGAAAAGGAAGAACCTATCACCGCATTTAACAGTTAAGTGAATTTGCGCTTTACTTGTTTTGTTTTCGCAAAGGTTTGGAGAAAGAGATTGGAATTTTTGAAGAAGTGTTGTATCGTGTTAGCATGCTAGGATAATTTAGGCTAAGCAGTGAATCTCTATGGAGTCTCCTAGCAACCAGCAGGCTAATGTCAATGCTAACAGCGACTGTATGTGTGATTAAACACGATTAAATATGTCAATACTCAGGATTTAGTATCGACTTTTATAACCAACACATTTTAATCGCATAAAATAAAGGTTTAAGGCGTTTGATTGGCTTTAGCAGGATCATCATTGGTGTAGCGGTCGATTCTTAACGTTGTGTAAAGCTTACTGTATGTAATAGATGTTTATCATCTCATTATATATTACATGCAAAGTGTTCAGGAACAACAGAGAATATAACATTATATATAGGGAATATAATTGACAGTGGTGTTTTCTGTATTATTGTGAATAGTGCTTGTCTTATGTTAAGTTTTCTGATTTAGAAAAGGCAGACATTGTTTTAATTTCATTATTTGACTGTTTTACTGTTGCAGGTTATTTGTTAAAGCAAGTGAATTGTAAATGCATATCAATAATATTGGACCATTGTGATGTTAACAATAATTTTAGTTTTTCTATTATTCAATTGACAGTGGTGATTTATATTTTAAATGTGAATTTGAGTCTTTGGATGATGGATGTGAATGCATCCCACGGGATTTGGGTTTGTTGTCATAGCATTTTTAATGCAAATGTCTGCCAATTCAGTTTTCTTATGCCATCATGACCCTGAACCAATTTGGCTGTGTTCACACGGCACTTGAATCATTTGATTTTGAGATCTGACTCTCAAAACCGAGCAAATAGTGAAATCTGATCTGTTTCTTTAGACATTATAGTCAATATCTGCTGGATCTGTATTGGTTGCTTTAGTAATGATGTTGAGAAGGGACTGTCTCATACAATAACAGAAAGCATCTGTGTTTATGGAAAGAAGGGACAGAAAACTTCACAGTTTGTTATTGCTTTTCTCTTTGATGTAATGAAACAGGATATTCAACAAATGATACGTACGGTGGGATTCGTTGATTGTTGTTAATGACAGTGCGCTGGATTGAGGTTAAGGGAATGCTTGGCAATATTAGCTGAAAGGAGGGATACACAGATGTTAAATTTGTTTGCCGATAACGATCTTCGATTACTTTGAATGTAATCTACAGGTACCGACAATTTTACTTTTTTACATTTTTAAATTATTATGTCAAGTGCAGAGGGTACAAACTACAACACTGTTGTCACTGTCATTCAATTTAAAACAATCACACAATATGAGTTTTGATGTGTTTCTGCCCCTTTGATTGATCGGATAAAATCTGATTATATGCCAATATACAGGTGTATCGCTAGCTGAAAGTGAAAATCTTTCCATAATTAAGCAGAGTAAGTTATAGATTTCGATTAAAGATCACAAAACATTTCTCTTTTTTTGGAATAACAAGAAACAATAATTTGTGCACAGACCCGGAAAGTATAGATAAAGTATTGAGGGTTATAGCAGTAACAACATAAACACGCGGCTTTCGTGGTAATCACGTAACTTCCGGCAAACTCTGCGAAGAATAAATAACAACAAAGTCCTTTCAAAGTCGTTTATTTATATAACAAGCAAAATAAACAACACGTAGATTACATAGGAACCCAAAACATTTGTTATTTTCAACGAGGTATTTGTTTAAGAGTTCAGTTTAAGCAACTAGTCAGAAAATTAAACAAACAGAAACCGGAAGTAAAGTTCTGACCAGATGCATATAGCGTCACCGCACGTGCGCCCGATGAAACGGTCTATATGGGGTCAGTTTATGTTAAATTTAACAAGCAGTTCATGATGATTTCCCTTGACAGCATTTACTGTTGTCACCTGTGCAAACAAACATGTTTTCTTAGAGAGCTGAAGTAATGTTGAACAAGCTAGTTAAACTAACAGATGACCTCCATCATGGTTCCAGATGTTTCATGGACAGAAGAACCTTTTGTTCTGCTCTTCTGTAGTGATGTCTGAAGACAGGGGAATCTCAGGAGGTGTTTATTAAGATGCTTTTTGGTTGATCATATCACTAGTGGGAACAGGTGTAAACTGGGTGTAAAATGTTTTGAACTCCTCCACATACGACCACATCAAGAAGAGGCATTCGACCAGAGTGCTTTTGGGGTGTAGACTCTCATATGTTCAAGCAGCCACAAAAGACCACCAACTCTCCACCTATTGAACTAATGTTATGTATTTAGCACAACGTTTTTACATCGGTCCTCCTGAATTTTCACCTGAATTGCTTTGAAATAATAGAGAATGTTTACTAAGCAGCAGACTCTGACATAATATTAGTGTGCATTAATTTAACCCCATAATTTCTACCGCTTGTGTTTTAACGACTGCAGACTTAAAAGGTGACCAGCATCAAACATTTTTTAAAAAAGCCATTGAAGCCAATTTTTTGCACATATGAGATTAAGGTCTGAACTTACTATAAACAATGATTGAAAATTGTTGCAGAGGATGAGCAATGTTTTCCTGGACACATTATATAATATAGTTCTTAATAATCTATCGATTATTCTGTGTTTTCCCCTACATCTATTCATGTAAAGCTGCTTTGAAACAATTAACAATTGTGAAAAGCTCTATATAAATAAATAAAAAATAAAATTGAATTGATATTACTTATTATTGTCTCTATACATTTACCAATTGTCATCAAATACCACATTGTAAATGTTAAAAGTATAACATGCACTGAAGCTTTTTATTTTTTTGATTATTTAATTATAAATATTTCCATGTCAAAGAACCCAAATCCAGTCATGGACACGTTGCCGTAATGAAAATTTTCCCTTTAAATGTGGAAAAAAAGAAAATCGCTTTTCATTTGAAATCATGTTCAAAATAGTACATGAAGAGATGTTTGTAACTGTATGCTTCTTATTTTGATAGCATTTACTTTTTTATCAAAATCCCATAAGTCTAATTTTCGCAAGAATCACCCAAGTGTGAACGGGTATGTGTCTCTCTCATCCTATTATGATCCAATCAACCAAAATTCATCTTAATACAGGTGTAACCTGAACCTCACTGCTTTAGACACGGTTTTGTACTTCGTAATAAAGAGTTTAATATGCATTTCAAAGGATTTCTATTTAAGGATAATATTTTACTGTGGTCAATAGTTTGTGGTTCATCCAGTGGTGTGTTTGTTTACTTAATAGAATAACAATGTGATTTCACTTTCAGTCTTTTCTTTTTAACAAATGCAGTCTATTCCTGTTTGCTTTTCTCACTGTTGACTTTAGGGACTATCATCATGTCACACCTTTTTTAAACGCTCTCTCTTTGCTCCAGAGCAGATCTGTCATGGTTTAGTTTGATCTCACACGCTCTTCCTCCATCTCACCCCCTCGTCTGATGTTGGCTTCATTGCATTACATTGAGTGCTGAAGTGATTCTGGTTTCCAAGGTTCCTCAAAAGCTTTAAGCTCCATGCAAAGACTGCTTTCATTTGTATGCAACTACATAACTCCTTATACACACAGACATAACAAACCCTGTTGAAATGACAAAAATCATACTAGGATATCTCCACAGATATCTCCACAAATCCAGCATATTTTTCTTTTGTGGTTATCACGCCCATTCTGCGCAGTTTTCCCCTGAACTCTGTGTTGAATCTGTTGATCTGTGGTTGTCGTGCAAGTTTCCTGTTTTACCAACAGATGACGTTTGTCATAACATGCATGTTCTTGTTTGGTATCGCTTTGAATTGCGTTTGCGGACTTCAGAGTAAATAAAGCAGACTTTATTTATTAGAATCCTTACAATTGTAATGTTTTGGTATCAAGATTTCTGTATTTATATTACCAGGATGATTTGTTAAAGGGTTAGTTTACCAAACACGATTCTGTTATCATTAAAAGCTGTTGTGTGTTTAGAAATCTCTCTGTGGAAAATCTTTATGTCATCGTTTGATGAAATCTTCCTCTCGTAGCAGCTCTCAATGTCTTTTGTGTTTGTGTACGTTTGAAACATTGTGATTACTAGCGAGACATGAAAACAAATGGAGATTGGCTACGGTACTGTCTTCACACGCCAAATTTTAATATATACAAATGTAAAAGAAATTTGACAGTCATGGTTATCTTTAAATAAACTTTAAATAGATCATAATGGCTTCAGACGACTATTATTTTCTGTGTCATTTTTAGAGCTTGACTGTCCATCCAGGTTTAATATAATTTTTGGGAGATATTTTGATCTTTATTTGTGTTTCACAGAGTAAAGAGAGTCGGGTTTGGAGCGATGTGAGTAAACGGGAATTTTGGGTTCTCTTATCTTTTGTGTTTTTCTGTTCAAACATGTCTCTTGTCATACAGTGAGTTGCTTTCATTTGCGTAATAGTCATGTTTTATTCTGTTATTGTGTGTTTTTTCCCCACTAGGATGTGTTTGGCTTGTGTCAATGTGCGTAGTGCAGTGACGTCCCAGCTGCTTTTAAATAGCAAACAAACACTACAAATCATATTTGACATTGTTTTATATTTAACACAACAATGTTTTAAATTGCTCATTCATTTCTGTATTAAATTAAAGAGAACAAACATTGTTTACTTAGTAACCAACTGCAGATTTTCTGTGAAAATATTTGCATGTAAACCTGTCAAGTTTTTATAGCTGTGCATATAGTAGTTATAGAAATAATTGAATGCTTTTTTAATATCAGACAGTATAAACACTACAGTCTAAGTGTGCTTGTATGGTCTGGCTTTTGTGTATAAATCTTTGAAGTTTAACAAATAAAGCTTTTAATCTTCTTGTCTCCTCAGAATTCCTCCATGATGCCTGAGGTACGAGATCTTTCAGATGCCCTGCCAGAGATGCCAATGGATCCCATCACTGGTGTAGGGGTTGTGGCTTCACGAAACCGAGCTCCTACCGGCTATGATGTGGTAAGAGTCAGATCTCATGCAGATACAAACCCAATGAGCTGCTTTGCTATCTTAAGTCCTGTTACTATTAAATCTTATAAGTGACTTATGTTGAAAATTATGTTGAAACCATCAAATCGTGTTTATTCACTGTACGTTTTTTTTACATGACAACGATTTTGTCCCGGGTTTGGCTGTTCATTTACATGACAACGGTGTCTTGTTGTCTGCATGTAAATGGTAATGATGGGATGGTTTGCATGTTTTCAGTCTATGAGTATAAAGCAAAACAACAATGGGCACCTAAATAGGGTTGCAAATGGGTGGAAAGTTTCTAGTAAATTTCCGGAAACTTTCCACAGGAACTTATTCTGAGGAATTTTGGAAATATTCCAAATTGGAAACTTAATGGAAATTTACAGGAATTTATGAGAATTATTTGAAAATTTATATAAACTCTATCATACACAGACATAAATAAACATTTAGTTTGGTCATAAGGAGACATGCATGCAAGGTTATATAATATTTGAAGAATCCTGATACTTACGCTCATCAAGCCATGGATAATTTGATCAAAAATCATTTTTTAGATATCTGATTTATTGGCTTTAAGAAATGATCTGTGCATGTTATGGAAGAATGCAAGTACATGCAGGGATTTTGGCCTCAATGTTCCTTCAGTAAGCAGTGTGCATGTGACTGATGAATGTGCAGGAGAGAAATTCAACAGAAATTGCATTAAATCTTGTTGTGTTAAACAAAATTATTTTATAGTTTATTTACTATAAATTCCTGTTAATTCCCATATATTCTTGTTAATTCCCATGGAAAGTTTCCAGCATCGAAAATTCTCAGCATTTTGCAACCCTGGACCCACAGGACTTTGTTTGAGTTTATTTACGCTTCTCCAACAAACTTTAAAAAAAATTACACTTTGGAGTCAGTTGAAGTACATTGTCAACTTCATTGTCAATTTGAACAAAACTGCCTGATGCTTTTGCTGTCTTGATTGTTTGTATTTATTGCTCTGTGAACACATATGTGCGCAGGCGTGTAGTATTTCTTTACGAGGTAACATCGCCATCTACTGGCCTGCCACATAAAGCAGATTTAGATCCGTGCAAACGCGGATTTTTGTGACGCTGTTGTCATGTATATATGAAATTTTTCATGAATGCAAAGTAAAAGCTTTTCTGTTTTTCTTATATGAAGTCATCCACTGTGCATTATGGGATGTATTTCGTTGCCTCTGTAAAGACGTTAAGTGAAGTCTCTTTTGTAGGTGATGCTCTTGTTAATATATGTAATAAGAAGTGTTGTGTTGTATAGATCTACACACACACACACACACACACACACACTGTGTTC
Source organism: Paramisgurnus dabryanus (assembly GCF_030506205.2). Classification (NCBI taxonomy): domain Eukaryota; kingdom Metazoa; phylum Chordata; class Actinopteri; order Cypriniformes; family Cobitidae; genus Paramisgurnus; species Paramisgurnus dabryanus. Next base: position 33,295,081 of record NC_133341.1, on the reverse strand, counting down.
AAGCATTCAGTTTCAGAAAATCCCTGACCGGGCGGGCACCGTTCAAAGACATTCACTGTTAACAGGCCGAGAGAAATACGATCTGTGTGTTTTGGAGTTGTTTCCCACCACCTGACTCTTAAATGCTTCAAGCTATACAGGCATCTACACAACCAAAGCAAACCAACAGGGACGTCACTGAGATAAGATCGACAAGACTGGGCTCAAATCTTATTTATTGAGTGTTTACCAGCTGTATTTCTGAACTAGTAAATTGACATTTATTTCACTTAGGGCTGAATTATTCGTTGAATGTTTTTGCAATAGTTTATGCCCTGGTTGCATTGGATAAAAGTGTTAGATGAATTAAAAAATGTTTCTCCTTTTTAAATGTTATTTGCATTATTTGTATTTTGAACCTGTTGGATTAACCGATGATGTGAATGCAGTTTGGCTTCAGAAGTCACAGTGGGATTGTTGTTTCCTTTGGCCGTCACAGTCGCTGTTGTCAGCCCAGCAACAAAGCTTTCTGTGTGAATCACTGGCGGGTATAAAAGCTGTGTCCCTCCCATTCCCTCGATATCTCAAACAGCAGATTGACTGTAGTCGACACGCTAAGCGAGTATGAATCAGATCTGTTGTTTTCAGCTCAAACAGTAAGAGATTTGTGTCTTTCACTCTGTTCAACATCAAACCGCAGACGTCTGAGGATCTCTTTACCGTAGTTATCGGTTTAACTTGAGTTATATTGTCAAACATCCTGACTTTGTGTTGTTTACTTGCTGGCACATTCATTTGGTGTTTATAATTCATTATGTAGAGAGTATTGGGTTTGGATGTCCATTCAGTTCACCCCAACCTGAACTGTATAACAACCAAAACTCAATGTGATCACCTTAACAACCAAATCACTTTCAGGGCTTGAATTCGCATCCATTTGGTCCATATGCTTCTGAAATTTAATTTGCGCGACCTCAAAATATATTTGGGAGCATTTGTGTTAGTGCAAATGATTGTTGTGGTGCGACCTGTTTTAATTTCTTTATGAAACATTTACATATACTGTGGATTAATTGGTGATCAATTAAACTTTACACGGATGACTTGGTTTTATACTGTTTTAGCACACAAATACATAAAGTTTATATTCAGAGGCTAAGCTGCTGTCAGAGTTCACACATAAATATATTACTATTGTATAGTTAAATCTACTTTAAAAGTAATACAAATATTGATTTTTATTTCCTAAATAGAATGACCCTCAAAAGATTTGTACTTAAATGTTTAATTTAAACAAAGTTTTGTTATGCAACACTTGCAAAATGCTCTATTTTTATGTTAATTAATTGTTTTATTTTTATTTGAGTATTTAAGTTTGATTGCTCAAGTTGTGGTGCTCCTATAATTTTCAATGGATGCTCCTAAGTTTTTGCCAGTGTATAATGAAAATGTAATTTAAATACAGGGTTTTCCTCCATGTTATAAAAGATACTGCTGGAGAACATGCGAGCTGGTTTGAAAGCTTACGTTTGACCTCTGTGTTCGTTTCTGATGGAGCTGAAAGTGATTTTAAAAACAACAGCAGCTGGTGGGTTATGTCGCATTGAACGCCGGCACTCTGTGTTTTTTCTGCGCTGAGCGCCAAGAGTTTTTCAACTTTTGGGTGAAACGTCATCCAATCACAGTGGAGAAGGGGCAGGACAAATGTCACAACAACCAACCGGCACATCGTTCAGCAACTGATAAACAAAGCAGCAGAAGAATCATCATAACCAAAGCGCTCAGCTAAAAAAAGCTGCCAAGGGCCTTTAGTCGCAGTCCGCCTGCCGCTTTCAGCCGCGTTTAAACGCTTTGGTGTGCACGCCCCCTAAGTCTTTTCTTTAGTCTGTTTATACTATAAGTCCAAAAATCTCATTTGTAATGAAAAGGTTTGCAATAAATGATATGTCTGAGTTATGTTGAATGTTGTATTGAAATGTATAAGTAAAAAAAATCTGTATTTCCGTAGTATGTTTGTATTATATTAATTTGTTTATTGTTGTGCATTGTGTTTTTATAGGTCGCACAAACTACAGATGGGATTGATGCAGATTTGTGGAAGGATGGTTTGTTCAAATCTAAAGTCACTCGCTATCTGTGTTTCACCAGAGCTTTCTCTAAAGAGAACGTGAGTCATTTCTTTATCAAAATATCTACTAGTGCTGTACAATTAATTGTTTTTAATTTTCTATTTTCAGTTTTGATTCTAAACAATACAAAAACAAGGTAACTGAAGTAATCACTTATGTGATTAAAATATCAATTGTGTGCTGCTTGACCGATGTGTTTGTATTGCAACACTTACTTAAGAAAAATGTGAAATAAATGTTTTCAAAGTCATCATAATCGTGTAAACTAATTGTGATTATGATTTTGTTCATAATTGAGCAGCCCTAATACTGTATGTACCTCCGTACCCTGGGACTGTACCCTTTAAGAAAGTACAGCTTTGAACCTAAAGACTTCATATTAGTACCTCAAGCATACATATTAGTATCTCAAAGGTACATATTGGTACCACAAGTATACTTAGCTGTACCGTGTGAAACACATTAGGACCTTTTTACTGTGATGGCTGTTGTTCATATTATGACCATTTTGTTTCTGTTCACTGAGTTAACATCTATATTCTGTATTATAAATCACATCAGTTTGGCCTTCTGCCTGTATAATGTACAGCATGTAGACAGAACAGCGCAAAATAGACGTTGAGTTTGTTTGTTGTTTAGATGTGTTGCTGTCTGTAATCTCATGTATTTGTTTTCTTTAAACAATATATCTCTTTGTTGATGATAAGTAAACCACTTCCTCTCATTATTACCCCTCTGATGTTTGCTGAAATCTCTTCATTGTTTGTGAACTCGGTGGCTTTTAAACTTTAGACAGAAAGAACTTCAATCTACATTATGTGTGATGTGTCCTGAATAAATCAATTGAGTTACAAAGTACTAGTTAAGGTTAACTAAGTAAATCACTCTGAACTTGAATGCAATCGATGTGTGTGTGTTTTTTACCAAGCATCTAAATGAAACCCACAGGACGTCCGCTATTAAACTGCTGCACTGCAAAAACCATCAGTCACTCTTTAATCATCTATTCAACAAACATCACTGCTCTTTATCATATATTATAATCTTGATAAGATGGAGCAGTTTTATTAAAAGAATAATAATTGTTTCAGTCATTGGTTTATGATTGATGGTGTAGAAGATGAGCTCTTTAATATTGTATATGTGAAGTGATATGATCATATTTGAGGTTTGAAGAAAGACTCCCAGGACCTGGATGTCAGGTGATTTGAAGTGTTCCAGTCAGTAATTGTCATGTTTTTCCTCCACCAGAGTCATTTAGGAAACGTGCTTGTAGACATGAAGCTGATTGACATTAAAGACACGCTGCCTGTGGGATTCATCCCTATTCAGGAAACAGTGGACACTCGTAAGTCCTTTACTCTTTATCCTCTCTCTTATCTTTCATCTCAATGCTTCATTACATCGTCCTGCTGACATATGGAGAGATTTTCTCTTTTATCCTCATATTTTCTTGGAAAGTTTGTGTAGTCTATTGGCAAGTGAATGAAGTAAATTTGACTTTAAAATCCCAGTGATGCTCAGAACAGAATTGCATGTCCTGTTTATACATGTTGTGCGTTACCATTACTACTTATGGGACAATCACATTAAAGTATTTGTGCCGGCTAACAAGATGAGTTGTTATTCATTTAACCAGTGGTTAATATGTTGACATCTGATCAGTAAGATATCTGCTAATCTGCTCATGACCACCAACATTAAATCCATTCAGACACATTTTAAAGCAAAATAGTGTTTGTGTATCTCTTACAAGCATTTGCTTCTGTACTTTAATTTTAAAATGTAATGAGTTTGTTCATCTTTTTAAAATGGCATAAACTGTATACGCTCTTCAGACACAATTATAAGATCATAAATAAACCATTGAAACTTTCACGCTGTGCTTTCAGACAGGCAGCCTGATATCAGTCATGAATGAAACTACGTCTCTTGTGGATTTAGTTTCGTTCTGATGATAAATAATGAATTGATTGTGTGAAATGATCCTCTTTCATTCTGTCAGATCCAGCATTCACTTCATTCTCTTGGTTTTATCTCCCTTTCACTTTCTTCTTCATCATCATCATCCTCTTTTGCTCTTGACTCTTCAGAGGAGCCAGCATTTAGGAAGAGGAGGTTATGTATCAAATTCATCCCACGAGACTCCACTGAAGCGGCCATCTGTGACATCCGAATCTTGGGACGCTCCAAACAGGCACCACCACAGTATACATTCATAGGGTCAGTAATCATAAACTGATACTAGTTAAATACACAGTTAGTGGATATCAACTAGAACAATATTCTGATAGAGATGATATCTATCTATCTATCACTTTGGCACTTTTTGTCATTTACATTTTATTGACCGTGATTTCATCGGCAATCATTTACTGAGTACTCAGTACTGATGCTGTTTAAGCTAAATGATGGTTCTTAGGTTCTATTAAAGGATTAGTCCATTTTCTTAAAAAAAATCCAGATAATTTACTCACCACCATGTCATCCAAGATGTTGATGTCTTTCTTTGTTCAGTTGAGAAGAAATTATGTTTTTTGAGGAAAACGGTCCAGGATTTTTCTCATTTTAATGGACTTTAATGGACACCAACATTTAACAGTTTTAATGCAGTTTAAAATTGCAGTTTCAAAAGACTCTAAACCAGGGATGGGCATCGAGGGCCACAGTCCTGCAGAGTTTAGCTTCAACCTTAATCGAACACACCTGAATGTCATTTCCAAACAGTCCTGAAGATTTCAATTAGATTTTTCAGCTGTGTTTGATTAGGGTTGGAGCGAAACTCTGCAGGGATGTGGCCCTCAGGACCAGGAGTTGCCCACCCCTGCTCTAAACGATCCCAAATGAGGCATAAGGGTCTTATCTAGGAAAACGATTGCCATTTTTGGCAAGAAAAAAAAAATCCACTTTTAAACCACAACTTCTCTTCTTCCTCCGGCTGTGTGACGAGCCAGCGTGACCTCACGTAATTGTGTAATGACGTGGAAAGGTCACGTGTTACATATATGAAACCCACATTTGCGGACAATTTTAAACAAAAAACTGACACAAAGACATTAATTTGTATTATTCGGCGTACAACAACGTCGGAATGGTCCTCTTTCTTCACACTGGTAAACACTGGGGCGTAGTTTCGCATTCGTCATCTGTGACCTCTTGACGTGATGATGTATTGCGTGAGGTCGCACTGGCGCATCACAGGACCGGAGATAGACGAGAAGTTGTGGTTTAAAAGTCTTTACTTTTTATTTTTCGTGTCAAAAATGACAATCGTTTCGCTAGATAAGACCCTTATGCCTCGTTTGAGATCGTTTAAAATCTTTTGAAACTCAGTTGAAAAAACTGTTAAGTGTTGAGTTAAGTGTTGGGCTCTATTAAAGTCTATTGAAATGAGAAAAATCCTGGAATGTTTTTCTCAAAAAACATAATTTCTTCTCGACTGAACAAAGAAAGACATCAACATTTTGTAAAATTATCTGGATTTTTTTTAAGAAAATGGACTAATCTTTTAAATAACCCTATTTCTGTATGTCCGTTAGGGCTCATAGTGTTTGATTTTAATTCTTGATTTTCTCAGAGAGCTGAACAATATGGGCATCTGGTATCGTATGGGAAAAGTGCCACGAACCCAAGACTCCTCACCGGTCCAGAACAACGGCAGCAACACAAACACCAACAACATCCAGACGGTCACAAATAACTCCAACTCAACCCCAGCTCCTGTCTTACCCAAGTGCGTCTGTATGTGTTTGTGTCTTTGTTTGTGTGTGTGAGTCTGGAGGAAGTGTACTGTGTGTAGTGTGTGTAGTGAATGTTTCATCACAGCTGCAGAAAAGAAACTGACAGAATGAGAGAAGAAAGAGAAATGAGGAAGATTTTTTTCACCCGTGTGTTTTTGATGAAGAGTAGTTTTTTGCAGTTTACTGTATCTACTGTATCACCGACTCTTTTATTTTAAGTTTGTGTGTGAAGTTTCCTGGCGTGTTTGTGTCTTAAGTCCTCAGGCTCTCAGTCTTGGGAAATTTCCAGCTGTTTCCTCCTCATGATTTCCTCTTTCCTGTCTGTCAGCTCTCAACACAGCTGTGACGTCATGGCTTTATATAAAACATAACAGAAAGTGCAGCTTAATTTGTGACCTCTGTCTCCCTGATGTCTGTACTCTTAACAATTATTGCCATTATATTACTGAAGACTTAAATGAAACGAGAGAAACAATGAGTAGAGAGATTCTGGCATTGTTAAAAATAATATGATTTGTGAAAGTCAAAAACACTTCTCCTATAGACGCTTTCAGCAGTTACAACATAAAAAGTGGATTTCATGGAACAAACGTAACTTCCGGTAAACTCTGCTAGGAATAAATAACAACAGAGTCCTTTAAAAGTAGTTTATTTATATAACAAGCAAAATAAACAACACGAAGATTACCTAGGAAACCAAAACATTCGTTATTTCTGATGTGTTATTTGTTTAAGAGTTCCGTTTAGCAACTAGGAATTAAAGTTCTGACCAGACGCATAATTGCATCACTGCACGTGCATCCAATGAAACCGTCTATAAAGCTAAACCGTTATGATTTCTAGACACTAGATGATTTAGTCTTTTATAAAGATACAGCTGGATGTGATGTTTGTTTAATAACCAAACTTTAATTTTCTTCACAGGCACATTTCCATGACACTGCCAGCGTGTTTCAGGAAAAGCACAACCCGACCAGACTTTGAACATCAGAACTCCAATCTCTATGCCATCTCTGGTACTTACTTTACATCTGATCCAACCTTAACCGTTTATTTCATAAACGAGAGAGAGAGAGGAGGACAGGAGGAGTCTAAGACAACAATCTTTACACAGGAATATATGATCACAAAAGGCTGTGATTGACCAATCAGAATCTGATCTGTGACATATCGGGTTGCAAAGTTTCTGGTAAATTTCTGTAAACTTTCCATGGGAGATTTTCCAAATTGGAAACTTAACGGGAATTTATGGGAATTATTTGGAGATTTTGGAACATTATATAAAGTATATCATATACAAACATAAATGTTTGGTCATAAGCAGACATGCTTGCAAGGTAATACAAATTTTGAAGAATTCTGTGCCTGGTTGCATGAAAGTCCTTCAGCTAAGAAATCCCTTAAATATGAGGTTAAGGGTACCCTTACTAAAAAAATGGGTTGCAAGGAAAATCCTTAAGTGTTCACTTAGGGAAACATAAGTCTGCTATCAGTGCTACAAAGTCCTTCAGTCCCATTTTCCCTTAAAAACTTAAGGGACTACAACAGGTCTGATTTTATGGTTATTTAAGAAAATGAAGTACCAACGATTGAAATAATCCCTTAGAGAAAATTGATGCGCATTTTTTAGGAGAATAGCGGTTTGATGGTCAGTGCTTCAAGTTTGAATTACTTTGAGGTTTTATACATGCGGCACTTTACAGTCTGTTTATTTGTCATTGAACACAAATCTGCCGTCTGTTGAGCTGCGTGCGTTGATTTGTTTACACTCTGTGATTTTGTTAACTATAGTAAGCGCTTCTCCACTGCTGTGTTTTGGCAGGGACTACCATAAAATACTGAGGATAAACACTTATTTAAGGGTGACAGTTAAGATGTTTGTTGCAACGCTCTTAAATAAATCCCTTACCGCAGGGAAACCCTCACTTAAGGAGTTTTTATGCAACCGGGCACAGATACTTAAGCACATCAAGCCGTGGATTTATTTGATCAAAAATCCTTTAGAAATCATTCTGATATGAACACACAGCACAAGAAAGTTTTAAACAAATTTATGTAATTTACGTGAATACATGCAAAGATGAACATTTTGACATTATGATCTGTGCATGTTATGGCTGTACATGCAGGCGGTGTGGCCTCACTTCAAAAGGGTGCTATGTTCATGTGACTTAAGTATGTGCAGGGGAGAAATTCAAATGAAGTTGCATTAAATCATCTTGTATTAAACAAAATTATGCTTCAAGATTTCAAACTACATTTAAGTTATAGACATCTCTGCAATTTTTTCAAATTCCCAGTTAATTCCTATATATTCCCGTTAATTCCCATGCAAAGTTTCCAGCCTTGAAAATTCCCAGCCTTTTGCAACCCAGTATGATTCTGATGACAGATGTGTCCAGATCATGAGCTACAGTAGATCAAAAGGGTTTGAATCTTCTCATCGTAAACTCGTCTCGCTTGAAATCTTCCAGATGGTGTTCAGTGATGAATCACAGCATCTCTTCTACTTGCAGCACGATTTTCACGTGTCGCACTTAATGTTGCCATGAGTAACAGTTAGACGTGTTAATATTGCAGTTAACGGTTATATAACTCTGGTTAACGCTGACTGTTTGCTTTATTTTCACAGCTATGGATGGAGTGCCTTTCATGATCTCTGAGAAGTTTGCTTGTGCCTCCAGTGACGTGAGTCTGTTAACATCACATACTGAGATCTTTAGGCCATGACGGTCTGTACAGATGTGATGATGATGATGTGCTGTTATCTTCTATAAAGACACTGTTGTGTGTTTCTGTCTATTGTGTAGCTGGAGCAGGTGGATCTCATGGGCATCAGAATTAAATCACTAGCAGAGATTGAGAAGGAGGTGAGAATCTGCTGAAACATTTGATTTATTAAACACATCTATGCTTTAAAATCTGATTGCATGAGGAATAAAGTGACCGTGTTGTTTGTTAACCATAAACCACCTACACAAGCTGATGTACTAACCGTACTGTAGTTTGATTGGCAGATGAGTTGAATATTGTGATGGGATGCAGTTATCTGTTAAACATTGCTGTGTTTATTATATAATTATTATATTACAGCATGTGCAATTATATTTTCAATGCGTGGTTGGGTAAAAAAGGCAAAAGCCCAGAAAATGTGTTAGCACTTTACAAAAGGTTATATTAGTCAACACTAGTTAATGCATTTCAATGCTAACATTACTACATCACTTATTAATCTCAGTTTATGTTAGTTTTATCATTCACTAAAACATGTTTAAAATTAAAAGGTTGTTTCTTTTAACATTAGTTAGTGCACAATGAACTTATAATTCATGACCAATTGATGTTAATTAACAAAGATTAATAAATGATGAAAAACTATATTGCTTAATGGTAGTTTGTTAGCTAAAGCATTTAGTAATGTTAACATACAACCTTATTGTAAAGTGTTAGCGAAAGTGTTTACATTTGACCAATGCATAGGTTCATTTAAACCAACCACCTGCATTTTTTAATATGCAATCCCTTTTTAATTTCTTTTTAAATGTTAAAGTTAATGCAAGTTGTCAGTAGATGGGTTAGTTTTAGATTGAGCCACTAGAGGTCAGTGTTAGCTTTGAAATGTACCCGCAGACGGTTCACTTACTTGAGTTTGTTTCTCTGTGTGTCAGTATGAATACAGTTTCAGGACGGAGCACAGCGCCGCCGCCCGTCTGCCCCCCAGTCCCACCAGAACATCTCTGGGCTCTGAAGCCTAAAGTTCAAGGAGGAGAAGAAGAGAAGATATTGACTTCCCTCAAAACATATATCTACTAAACTAATGTGAACAATCGCTGGAAGGAAAGCTATGGAAAGTTTTACAGAATGAAAAACAGATCTCCTAACCTGTGGTCAAGTTCAGTCTCTCTGAAGAGTTTAAAGATGAAGTGGAGCTCCGTCGCTGTTGTCATCTTTATTAAAACCACTACAGTATCAGAACTGAGATGAATGGAGCGCCTGTGAAAACTTCTGTCCTGTGTTTAATGTTTCTGATCTCTGGACTCGGATGCTGTTACTTTACTGACTTTCTGAACTCTTAAATATTCAGCGTTGAGTCAATGTGCATGAAATCAGATCATATTTGGTTCGTCTACTCTTTGTTTGTTTGTTTGCTTGCTTGAGATTTTATTTAGATTGCAGCGACTGCATGACAGAAATTGTTTGTTTGTTTCTTGGGTTTGGAAATGAAGCCCAATTCTCTGCACTGTTACGAGACTTTTAAAGCATTTTAGTTTTTTTTATCTGCTTGAGAAACAAAAACACTCCAGCTCAGTAACTAACAGACTTTGTATATAAACAGCGATGATGAATCAGGAATGCGATGCTTTTAAAAGTGTCCCTTTTTGTTTTTGTAGCGTCGCTCCTGATTGATTTTGTTTCATCACCACTGACTAATATTCGTTCTTCTGTCGTTATGTTAATGGTGCTCAAGCAGGATAGTTTTATCAGTACACTTGTTTCTTTTAAAATTCATGGTGATATATGCTAGTTTATTTTTATGAATGAGTGAATATCTATCTGGGATCATTTTTAGCCCAAAATCAAAACATGTTGCATAAAGACCACTGAGGATTTTTGCATCATGTCAAAATGACATTAAATGCTTTCCAACAACAAACTGAAAGGTCCTATCTGAAGAAAATCATCAAGTACTACGGTCAAACTAACAAATGTTTTTGTGTTACAGTATTACAGGAGGCTGAGATTAAAAAAATTTCAATGCAAAACTTCTTAAGTGCTTTATGCAAAATACAAAATGTTTTAGATTTGATTTTGGGATAAGATCCAGATTGTCATGATGATGATGATGATGATGATGATGTTCAGTGTTATTTTGACAGTCATCTCAGGTGAAAGTGTTTTTGTAATCTAACCACTAAACAGATGCTCATTTAACACAGATGATAATCCTCTTTCTTCTGTTGTTCATGTGTAGATCAGGCATCAGTCAAACTTATTTTTGGATGATTTAAATCCTGTCGAGTGTTATTTTGCATCCAGAAAATTGATTTGTGTCTGGAAACAGCCATAGATATTTAGATTGAACTAAAACAACGAGGTAAAAAATGAAACTAACATCTCTCATGACAAAGTAAGGTTAGTACATTACAGTTAGTTTTTCAGAGTAAAATTGATTTTGTTATAAAATCTGGGCTATTAATTTAACTCAACAAGCATGCAGCAGTTTTTATTTCTTCTTAACGAGAGATTTTAATGTTTTAGTATTCTTTATTTAATGATATATGAAGTCTAATTTAAATGTTATAGCCAGTTTTTCACCATCCTTTTCAGTCACATGAACAAATCCATTGTAAGATGTTGTTTAGTTATTTCACTGTGTAAATGAGTTTAACTTCTCTTCATGGTTTGCTAAACAGTTTAATGTAGATCTCATCCAGTTTAAGATCATTGTTTTACTGCTAGATGAACCTGCTGTGTTTGTCAACTGAATTTCATTTCTTCTATAAATGTGAATGTGTTTGTTGACTAATGCTTTGGTTTTGTGCTTCATTATAAAGTAACTTGATGCCTGTTTGCGCAGCTTTTACAGTTATTGAAAAATGGATTTCCATCAGAATTCATTTACTTTTTTGTTAAAAATTATTTTTAATAATAGTTTAATTTTTGTTCACTTTTTCAAGGTGAAGTTAAAATCTTCAGAGGTAAATATCCTTCATTATATTCTTTATCAGCATGTCTTCTTTTAGTTTCTTAATGGCCATTATGATTTACAGCATTACTACTGGATTTGAACAATCCATGACTTCTCTCACATCATTTATGGTTTGTAAAGATTTAATGTGAACGGCATATGAATATTTTCATACGATTAAAATCAGTTCTTAGATGAATCTGATAGCTTTTTACCACCTTTACAGCTGTCATGGTACCATCATACACTCTTATGAATAAAGGAGAAGAACCATTTTCGGTTGAATACTTCACAACATATTCTTTATAGTGAAATAAAGGATTTTATGTTTATAAAAATGGAAAAAAGAAAAGTTATTAGAAGAACCTTTGACTGAATAAATGGGTCTGTGATTAACCAAAACTGGTTCTTCTGCAGGCGTCACTGTTTAAAATCTTTAACAGCTTTATTTTTAAGAGTGTAAAGTAAGAAATGTTTACTGGATGTTTCTGTGTTGAGCTTCCTGTGGTCTTTTGACAGCTGACTTTATTTAAATAAACGCACACAAACCACAGAGACACATTTAAGACTTCAAGGATTAAACTTATTCAGATGCTACAGAAGCGGTTACAGAAGTGAAACATGTTTATAGTCAATCATTATTTCATTTTCTCTTAATCCGCCTGATGTTTTTTTTTGTGAGTGCCTTTCTTCTGCATGACTGTTTCTGTTGTTTATGCCCTACTGTATGTACAGCAGATGTGATATTAATGTATGATCAGAAATATTTGAAAGGCAATACCCACACACTGTAAAAACGCATGAAGTTAAAACAACTTGGTTTTCAACTAAAGTTTTGACCTGTGGTAAGTTAACTTTTTATAGCTGAAATTGCTGAAAAAGTGAATGCTGGTTCTGAACTTCTGATAAAAAGGTCTAGTGGAGTCCATGCCTCCATGGGTCAGGGCTTTTTCGGTGGCAAAAGGGGTCCTACACAATATAAGGCAGGTGGTCATTAAGTTATGGCTGATTGGTGTAATTTGTTAAGTTAAAGTAACATAAAAATATATATTGATTTGACAAAATTGTGCATTTTAAATGGGATGTGTCACAAGACTTTTTTAAGATGTATAATAAATCTTTGGTGTCCTCAGAGCACATATTTAGCTCAAAATACCCCACATAATTTATTATAACATGTTAAACTCAAACTTTGTAGGTGTGAGCAAAAGTGTGCCGTTTTGGGTGTGTCCTTTAAAATGCAAATGAGCTGATAAAATTCAAACACTGATCGCAGTGATTGTGGTTTGTTGCAATTGAAACTCAATTGTGCTGTCAATTATTTTCTCTCTTTCTGGACTAAATGGCAGTGCTGTGGTTGGATAGTGCAAATTAAGGGGTGGTATATTATTATAATAAGATCTCCTTATGACATCATAAGGAGAGACAAATTTCAATGAGTATTTTTTTAACGTGCTTGCAGAGAATGGTTTACCAAAACTAAGTTACTGGGTTTTGATCTTTTTCACATTTTCTATGTTGATAGAAGCACCATAGACCCAATAATGGAAAAAGACAGATTTTCATGCCATGGCCCCTTTAAACTGCCTGCTTATGCATGTATACATGTGCACTCTTTAAATCTGGATACGCACAGTTAAATTTTGGCCACAATTTGTCCGTCTGAGATTAATTTTGAGAATGCTTAAAGATTCCAGTTATTATTTAGTTTTTGATTGCATTGAGTCGAGACCAGGACATTGGGTCTTATGACTTAGACCGGAGCCATGTTTTTGTGGTTCTTACGGGTCTCACCTTCACTGAAAATGTAATCTATTGTAGATCTTAAATCTTCATTATTTTTGTACCCTAAACTGTTTCATTATCAGTGAATAATGACACATTTGGATCTTCACAATTTTTAAGGCTTCACATGTAGTTTTATGTCCTTTTTCCCTTTTGAAGTTTGACAGGTGTGCTCACTATGAATTGTGAAGATCCACATGACATTTTATTTTCAGGATAAGAATATTCACCCACACATTGACTGGATGTCATTCAGGAAAGTGCCATAATGTAAAGAATTATGTGTGTGACTTTATAAAGTATAGGAGCTTGATCTAAGAAATATTGACCTTCGGTTTATCAAAAATGAAAAAACGAGTTGCTTGTTTCAATAAACTAATGTTTCTCTTTTGACACTTCTGTGTTTTAGTTTTGTCGTCATGGAACGAAAGTTGGGCTTCCGACCAGACGTTTATAACGGAGACCTCCCAGTCAAAATCTTTCTCTGAAGTTTGTGATAAAGTCTTTTGATGCCTGTATGTTTCCATGAGCTTCACAAGAACCTTAAACCACAATACAATTAAACAAGTATGAACAACATAAATAACGAAAGAAGAAACCCAAGAAACCTTTAGTCCAAGAGAGGCGTCTGAAAGGTCATCCTGGGCTTCTCTGATTCATCTCATCTTGTTATATTTCACAGTATTAATAAGTCAATTCATGATGATTTTATCATTCTGTTCCCCATCATACTGACAAACATCCATTGCAAATTAGTTGTGGCTCCTGATGAAGGTTAACAAGAGAAAACTGAATGAAGTTTAGATTGTGTTGTGGTACAGATCACACACTCCAATCACATTACATCTAACCACACGAAACACTTTAACAGCTTGCTTTGAAAGACCTTCAGAGATTTTCCTCACTTGTTAAATTTATTTACATGCCATATTTTCCATTTAAAAAAGTGTCACCTAAACAGAGATTATACAAATTTGCTTTGATATTGTAAAAGTCATTTGATCAGAGCTTTGATGAGGACGGATTTTAAGAGATCTCATTGTGGGAGGTTTTCCTAAATTAACTCTCACACAAAACATCCACAACTTAATACTCCACATCCACTGGTTTCTTCTTGTAACACACTGACAGGTCAAATCGAACCAGTGAAAATCACAAAGCATAAACAGATGAGCACAAAGAGCCTTTCAGTTAATATGTGATACACTTCATGATGGCAAAATAGTTTAAACATTTCATCTTTTATGTTTTTTTTTTTTAAGATATAGCTCAGAAGTTCATAATTTAGGACATTTACTAGTGGTCCTAGCTTTTAATTTGGTCTAATATGTTTCTACTGGAATTGACAAAGTGACGAAATACAAAAGATTCAACTTTTAACATAATAGAATGAACACTTTAAATAATTTAACCTTGGTACAATCAATAAAAAACATTGATTTTAATTATGTTTTTCTGAGCACAAGAGACATCTGCAGAAGTCTCCATTAGTTCACAATCATATCTGCATGAAGGATTATGATTCAGATTTAAATGATACCCAAGATGCTTTCGTTAATATAGAATATTATTTTGTGGGAAACATAATCACAGTGTTTACCATTTATTTGTAATACTCAAGTGATTTTTGTGATTTACTGTTTTCTACATAAAATCATCCTATCTAAAATAAAGAACGTTATGTGAAAATATAACGTAATACTGACTGAGTAAGATCATGACAAAGATGATTGAAATCAAACTCCTCATCATTAGATTATAACACTTTATTCTGGACAGGGTCACAGAGTTTTATTTTTTGTGCATGTGTTTAGTTGTATACCTGTATGCTACCATTCCTGCTGATTTAGAGATTTTAGGATCTTTTAGGTCCACAGATCGTCAACACATAAGGAAGCTACACTTCTTCTTACTGGACGCGAGAGGGCGCAAGAACTCTCTATGAAAAACATCATGAAGATGAAACTAAAGAGAGAGTCATTCTTATCAGACTTCTGAAAACTGACCGTGACTTCTGCCTGATTCTGTAATTTTTATTGATAAGAGTTATGAAGTGACTTTATACTTGTACAGTCTCTTATTAGTATAATGTTTGTTTGTCAGGAAAACACTTTCTGCTTATGCTGCAATATGTAAACGCGGAACAAATGGACAAATACTGGATTTATTTCCTCCTTATCATGAAGTAGGCTATAGGAATTAAAGGTTAAATTTAACAGAATAAGAGGGTTTGCTATTCATTTTGTTTACTTGATTTAGTTAGTTGAGGTTTATTAAATTTAGTTTGCAAAGATTACAGAGAAATTTTCTTTGTTGATAACCTCAGTGCGTCAGGAAAGACGAACTTTAAGTCTTTATTACTTCACAGTTTCTATATAACACGAATTTACCACTACGTGATAATTACAAGTGATTAATAAGCCAATAAAATAAAAAACAACAACAATAAATCAGGATAGATCTATATTACTATTTTTTTGTATCTTAGTACAAAATTTGCATAACACATTTTTTACCTCATGACGAATGTTTTTGACCGCATTATAGATTTTTTTAAATCTTTATATGCCTATAATTGTTGCTTAGATTATGTTTATGATTTATATTAACGCAAATAAAAATGAAATCGTGAAATCTCTCTAACAGCACATAACATCTTGGAGTTTAATAAATAGCGACGGGGAATACCACATCATTTCTTTAGATATTTTTAATAATTTAACGGGACAATAAATGATTATAATGTTTATACAAATTCGATTCATTTTTAACCAGGTTTAGAGAAAGGCATATTTAATATACAGCAGAGTGTGTAAATCATTCTGTCATAATTAAAACAGAGATGAATATTAATGAGTAAAGTAATAAAGACACAAACTCCCCCTTACTTCTGTCTTCCTTTCTTATTCCTCTCGCCATTATTGCCCCGAGATATCTATCTGTGAAATGAATTTGCTCCCATTTGAAACAGAAAAGATTCGTCTGCTTATGAATTTTACATGCACACTGGATATTAGACTGGCGGCCTTAAATCTGCCTTTATCTCACTCTTTATTAATCATGCAGATAAAGCTTCATTTCATAAAGATAACCGAAGAGCTCAGTTTATGTGCAGGTGCATGAGAGAGAAATGAAATAAAGCTTTGTTAACGGAGAAAAAAACGGAATATCGTCCTTCTTTAAAAAGACAAAATAAATACAACACATTCGATTACTATCAAGAAAAAACAAATATTAAAGGGAATTTTAATATAAATGTTTAATATATCATGTAATGTAAATATAGAACAGAATATAATTATATATAAATTAATATTAAGTTATAGGTTTATAACGTATCCTGTAATATAATTTAAAAATAATGTTAAAAATAACTTGTATTCTTTTACAAGAAAAAACTAATAATATCTTGTTTTATAATACATTAATATGTTTAAAACGATATTATTGAAATTAAATCTATAAAAACTATCTTTAAATCTCGCGGTTTTAAACCTAAAAACGTGTAACTTGAAGTAATTCATTCTCACATAAACTGACCTGATTTAAAAAGTATTCAATTTATTTTTTTTAACTAATGTATAGATGGTCATATTACCTGTCCCGACTAAAAAATATATAGCCTACACCCGACTGCGTCCAAAACAACAAAATACGAATCTTAATTTCTTTAATGTTTCTGATCAAATGTGATGTAGGTGGGTGTGATGATGTAGGCGGTTCTCCTGTGATTCAGCACCAATAGAATCACACAGAGCTGAGGATGCGTGACGTGAGGAACACAAACAGGACTCATGACAAACTCACCGAGACCTCACTGAGATCAATTGTCCTCCTCTCGTGCACTTCGGATATATTACAGCTTTTCTCTACATGACAGTCTGTCATTTCATCAGCGGGTCCAGAAGTGAAGAAGAAGAGGAAGCTGGACGGGTTCTCCAAAGATCCAGAAACTAAAGAAACTTCTTCACAGATCTGCTGCGTGATCCACGAACACTTCGCGCTCTTTTATTACGATTACAAAATACGATGTTTTCTTGACAGATTTCAAACCTGCTCCACGTGAACCACAGCGAAACGTCAGCTTTCAAGGGTTGTCGTACGATTCACTGTACAGATATCACAGTTTCTGCATGAAGATGTTGGACGGAATCAAGATTGAAGATCAGTTAAGATCAGGACCAACATCTCTAGGACTGATGCTTAGTAAGTTTGACAATCTCACGAAAATGTACAGCACTGTAAACAATTTGCTGTAGTTATGCAGCTGTTTGCCAGTAAGTTACTGTAGGTTTAAATTGATGTTATTTACTGGAAACAGTTTGTTCAAAGTTAAATGAACATTAAACATTAACAAGTCTTTATCTTTACAGAATAAACTATAAAATAACAGCCTCATGCAAAGCATTCTGGGAAACAAAATCTGAAGGAAAAAAGAGAAAAAGGTTGGTGAGGATTCTGGGATGCTTCCCAGAATGCGTTGCATGAGGCTGTTATTTTATAGTTTTATTCTGTAAATATAATGACTTGTTCATGTTTAATGTTTATTTAATTTAAGACAAACCATTGGCAGTAACATAAATGTAAATCTACACTAAGATACTGGCAAACAGCTGGCAGTAATAGTGTAATTTCTACAGACATTTTTAATAGTAAGTATTCACACTGTAAAATGTCGATGATAAAAAAAAATTAATATTGCATGCAGTTCAGGTCACTGTTGCACCTTAACGATTTTTTAAACAAATATCAAACTTTAAATCACAGAAGGCGCTTCTTTCAATCCGTTGGCCTATTGCCTGGTAAACACAGTAAAGTAATATAGTTTTTGTAAACGAGTTAAAACTATTATTATTATTAGTAGTAGTAGTAGTAGTTGTTGTTGTTGTAGTATAAATGATGTGCAGCCCAATAAGTAGTAAACATGCTAATATCACGTTAGCCACCTGAAATAGGAATCCAAACTAGCTGTAATTTTAGTTAAATCAGATGAATTGTACAAAATTCGATAAAAAAATCTAATTTATTATTACAAAATCAATCTCGCTAGACAAATGTCAATAAAAAAAATAAAAAACAGCATTTTAAATATGTATATATTAATAAATAGGCCTAATTCAGGAAGTGTCTGCCTTACAGTTCCGTGTAGTTTTAAAAATCGTTTGATATGTATGTGTTATAAATGTTCAAATATGGTCTTGATTGTAGTGCTTGTGTTTGTCAGGTTCTGGTTGCTCTCATCAGAATGTGTGTGAAGGATGTCAGAGACCAATATCTGATCGATTCCTGCTGCGCGTGAACGAGTCTTCATGGCACGAGGAGTGTGTACAGTGCGCCGTGTGTCAGCAGCATCTCAGCACGAGCTGTTACAGCAGAGACAGTAAATTTTACTGTAAACACGATTATCAACAGTAAGAGTCATTTCACTTTATTACATCTGTGTGTTTCACATCTGTGCGCAAAACAACGAAAATCCATTCAGAGTTTATACTGAGACTGTGCGTGTGTGTAAAGGGTATATATTAAATAATAGTATTAATAGTATCGGTTTATTATTATTATTATTATTATTATTATTATTATTAGGCTATTATTATAAGCATTTGTGCATATCGTAAAAAAACCCTGCGCAAACAGAAATATGATTTCGTTAAAAGCGTTTTATTACAGTACGTATAGGCTACGTTAAAACGCATTTGTTATATTAGGCTATATTATATTAAAACCAATTAAACGTAATTAATAATATAATAATATATTAAATTATATGATATATAGGCTATTATATTCTATATATTAAAATAAAAAAATATCTGGTAATTGACCAAAAACAATTAGGAACATTATATATCACAACTGTGATCTATAACAATACAAAATGTGAACTAAAAATAAATGCAAATAATGATGCAGCATATGCATAGTAATGATTTGTGTTATATTTACAGCAACTAAATAATAAAATATTATATTTATAAATTAAATGAAAAGCTAAGCGTTCCATTATTGTTTTAGAGACAGTTGAACCTTTTTCATGTTTTGTGTGTTTTAATATTAAAATCTGATTTTAAGTGATTAGTTTTAAGTTGTCATTGTCATGAAGAAATATAATATACTAAAACATGAATAC
The DNA here is from genome assembly GCF_030506205.2 of Paramisgurnus dabryanus. Classification (NCBI taxonomy): domain Eukaryota; kingdom Metazoa; phylum Chordata; class Actinopteri; order Cypriniformes; family Cobitidae; genus Paramisgurnus; species Paramisgurnus dabryanus. Next base: position 33,275,629 of record NC_133341.1, on the reverse strand, counting down.
ATAGGCCTACAGTACACAGAGATATGCATTAGCCTATATTTGTTTATCCTTTAACATTACACTAAATTACACCATTGCAAAGCCTAACACTTTTAAAAACTCACTGCCTCACACAAGTTCATTTCAGCAAACCACATTTTCACTCAACTGTGTAAAGTGACTTTAACAGCTTGTTATTTGTAAATCCCATTTAAAGCAGCATTTATTTACTGATGAGGGGCTTAATTTACACCCGGCCTCTTTTATTAAACAAAGATTAACAAACCCATCACAACCGCAAGACTGAGATACAGAATACACACCAACCAGTGCTCAGTCATGAAACTAAGATTAAAACACACACGCATGCACGCACACACGCACACACACACACACACATGTTGAAAATAATGTCCTTATATGGTATTTAAAGTTGAATTGTTTTTTAAAGGTATCATTCATTGGCTGATGTGTGTTTTTGGGTGTTTGTCCAGTGGGTTGCTGGTATATTTTGGCTTTATTGGTAAGAGAGTAGATAGTGATGTAATAACCTTCAACAGAATAAAAGAAACATCCGTTTAGTCCTCTGAATATCACCATAGACACTGAACAGCACACTGGGAATGTTAGAGGACTTTTAAAGTTTAAAGTGCTTTGTGTTATTGAGAGAAAAGAAATATGTGTTGATCAGTTGTGTTTTATTCGGTCTTACCAGCAGTACATTTATTACATTGATCAACAATATTGGATTGTTTATTAGTTACTACAAATTATTTCAATATACTTTATTTGTCTTGTGTAGATATACAATAACTGTTTGATTGTTTTAAATTTGGTGCCAGATAGGTACATACAGTATATACAGTATATATGTCTTGCTTTAAAAATAAACAATTTTTCTTATATTCTGCATGCAAAACTTGCTGTAAATTCAACTTCTATAAGCTCTGACGTGGCAGTGCATATCTCTTTAAACCCCAAACAATGAGAAAACTTCACAACTTTGAAAAAGATCAATAAATACTACAGTGTTCTCTTCATATTAGAGAAGTTTAAACTAAAACTTCAAATTCAATCAAATTTTATTTGTATTATCATCATAAGCAAACAGTCAGCACAGCACAGGAGAAAGATTTTAGGAATGCCTGGAAATTGTACGGATGGATATTTATTGTAAATGAATGTGAGGATAACAGATTTAACACAGAGCAGACAGAAGTTAAGGGTCTCTCTCTCTCTCTCTCTCTCTCTCTCTCTCTCTCTCTCTCTCTCTCTCTCTCTCTCTCTCTCTCTCTCTCTCTCTCTGTTATATCTGTTTGCTTTAAATTTGTTGAAGTTCTTTGTGTGGTTTTGCGTTGGATTTTATATAATATCAATGAATTCTGCTTCATTTTGGCCCACTTGAATTATTTGCTGTCAGTTTTGTGTAACAGAAGTATTTGTGTAACATTCCTGTGACCCTTTATAATAATACAACATATCAGAAAATTTAAATGCAGTGAAATGAACTAAACTATTGAAAGTATGGATTGATTTGTGAGGTTGATGCATGCCTGTGTCTCCCAGCTCCACTAGTTTCTTTCTCTCTTAAAATCTCTCGTTCTCACTTTCTCTCTCTTTTCTGGTTTGGAAAGTTAAACATCATCTCTTGTCACCCAGCTGTGAGGAGAGGATGTCATGAGCGTGTGAAGTGCTGTGTACCTGCAGACCTGCTCTCACACGTTCATCTCACATTCTGACCCTACATGTGTTGAGTTGTGTACGGTGCACTGGAGAGGAGAATCATTATCTCGTGTAGATGTGAGTGAGAGTTTGTGTGCATGCAGAAACACATCACATCTCAGCAGCAAGTCAATGCACATGATGCCACCACGCATAGAGAAACTCAAAAACAATTCACATTTATCTTATAGTGGATGTCATATCTTGTTAAAGATTTTTATTGGTTTTGCTTAAGCAGTTTAGTTTAATGCTACACATTTGTTTGAGTTTTTTTTTCCAATTTGCAATGCATAATACTAACATTCAACTATTATTTTACAAGTACTCAACTCAGTTAAGAAGTGTAACTTCTTGCTCAGTTTACTTAAATAAGATGAGTTACTTAATTGACTTTATTCATTTGTGTTTGGACAACATCAATCATTTTCATTGACTAACTGAAATATGCAGAGATTTGAGTTCCCAGCATGCAGCATTCAGTACACTGTAAAAAATACATATTTTTGTTAAATCAACTCAGATTTACAAGTCATTTCAACAGAGATGAGTTGTCACAACTTATAAAATATAGTTGAGAAAAGTCAACTTAAGTTTATAAGTTATTACAACTTACCTGCAGTTATAACAACTCATCTCTAATCAATATAAATAATAGTAAGTTGAAATGACTTGTAAATCCAAGTTGATTCAACCAAAAATTTTAAGGCAGCAAAGTATTTTTTACAGTGTATGGTTAAAAAAGAAATATATATTTTTTAAATTGTCAAACAAAAGCTAATTTAAGTTAGTTGGCTCAACACAAATTTGAGTGAACTTAACTTTTACTTGTAAGTACAATTTTCATGGCTTATGTTCAGATAAATCAATTCAATTGTGTGGAAATAATTTTATTAAGTTAAACCAACAAGCTATGTCTTGAAATGTGTGTAATAATAACAAGGCACTTAAAGGAAAAATGAATGAGACGCTTTGAGTAAGCATGAAGATATTTAGGTCTTGTTGAATAGCTTGAGTCGCTCGCTCCTCTCTGTAATGAGATTAATGCTTTCCTCTGTGTTACCGCCCCACACTTTTATCACTGACTGTGACACCGAGCTCCTGACGCTTTGTGCCACCGGAAGCTCCATCCTTAATCCACTTATTCACGTGAAGAATGAGGAGTAAGAAAGAGACGACAGAACAATGTAGAAGTGAAGGGGAGGATTTTTGGTAAAGCTCCCCTGAATCTCTCATCCGTAACCAAACAAGAGAACATGAGGTTGATATGAGGTATAAGACTCATAATTATGATTCTTTAAAGATAATTATTTAATCCTTTACACCAGGGAAGGGCAACTTCGGTCCTGGAGGGCCAGTGTCCTGCAGAGTTTATCTCCAACCATAATTAAACACACCTGAAGCAGCCAATTAAGGTCTTACTAGGCACACTAGAAACTTTTAGGCAGGTGTGCTGATGCAAGTTGGAGCTAAACTCTGCAGGACACCGGCCCTCCAGGACCAAAGTTGCTCATCCCTGCTTTACACTCTCATTAGACTTCTGTGCTAGGGCTGTCAAACGATTAATCACGATTAATTAATCACGATTAATCACATACAAAATAAAAGTTTGTGTTTGCATAATATATGTGTGTGTGTGTGTGTGTGTGTGTATGTATTATGTACAAATAAATACACACACATACATGTATACATTTAAGAAAAATGTTAGGTAAACATTTTTTAAATATATATTATCATTATATAAACCATTATACATCTTAAAAACATACATGAATGTGTGTGTGTGTCTTTATATATACTGATAATAATTACACACAGTACACACACATATACAGTAAAAAAGACCCAACGCCGCTTCCTTCCATTGTAATAAACTGAACGTAAACAAAAATCGACGATAAGCACAGAGCTACGGTATCAAACTTTGGCCCAAACGCTCGCGCGCCCAATTTAACCTAGCCACTTGAAAGTCTCATTTGACTGGCTTGCTAAAATAAGTAAGTTAAATACAGCTCATTTGTTGGTGTGAAATAACACAGAAATTGCAGAAATTGAAAATTAATAGTTAGTTAAGTCTTCAGTCTTCCTTCGAAGATTCTAGAGTCCGCTTAGAGATGCTGTCAATCACAAATGTCAATCATAATGCCATGCCCTGTTTCTATAGCATCAAATTACTAGCTCCAATTAAACGTATCATAAAAATGAATAATTGAACATATATCAGCGTGATAACAACTACCTTAAAGGTGCAATGTGTAATTTTTAGGAGGATCTCTTGACAGAAATGCAATATAATATACAAAACTACATTATCATGGGTGTTTTCATTACCTTGGAATGAGATGTTTTTATATACATGCACGAGGGTCCCCTTACATGGAAGTGACCATTTTGTGCCACCACGTTTCTACAGAAGCCCTTAAAGGTGCAGTGTGTAAATTTTAAGGGCATCTAGTGGTGAGGTTGTGAATTGCAACCAACGGCTCGGTCCACTGCTAACCCCTCGCTTTTGAAACACGTAGAGAAGCTACTGTAACCATCACTGGACAAACAGGTCACCGTCGGAGACAACTTAGTAAAAAAAGTCCGTTAAGGGCTTCTGTAGAAACATGGCGCCACAAAATGGCGACTTCCATGTAAGGGGACCCTCTGTGTATGTAGAAAAAACGTCTCATTCTAAGATAATAAACACATAACGGTTCATTATGAAAGGTCTTTATACACCCCTGATAATATAGTTTTGTATAATATTTTGCATTTCTGGCAAGAGATCCTCCTAAAAATTACACACTGCACCTTGAACAGACAAACATTTTTGTCTCAGACGATTACATGTTTTTCCAGTGGCAGCTAATGTAGTTTCTCTATGCGTTTTAAAAGCGAGAGGTGAGCAGTGGGCTGAGCCGTTGGTTGCAATTCGCAATCTCACCACTAGATGCTTCTAAAATTTACACACTGCACCTTTTAAGGACCAAACCAATCTTTCAGAAAATTTTATTGGAAGTGTAATTTATTTTTATTTTGACCCGAGTCCCATTCGTTTGCATAGAGAGAGCGGGGTTTATGACAGCCACCATCACTTTTCAAGATGTATGAGGCACACCCGATGTAAACACAAACAAAGCTTCATGGATGAAATATTCTTTATTGATCTGAGAGCTTCCATGTCTTTTCTTTACTCAGTCATCTGTTATATGAAGTCTGTTGAGCAGATGAAGCGTGATGAAGCTCAGGTGAACATCAGTTTCTCCTCACATTGACCTCCAGTAGTGCAGAACTAATGCACTCATGACAGGTGGCTTGCAGGAGAAAGACCTCTCCGTCCCAAATCTCTTCCACATTCCAGAAGATCCCAGATCTTCCTCGACTCCAGGCCTGTGTCCAATCATATGTAGTGTTAACAAGATACTTTTGTGTCTATATGAAGTTGTTTGTTGCCAGGGCATTGTGATGGTTGTTAGGTGGACACTTTTTATACACTTCAATACAAAACATTTTTTGCACGTTGTTGACCACAGTTGTGAAGATTAGCTGTAATATTTTCAATCTGCTACCACACCCTTTAAACGTGAGACATGGATATTTCAGCATTGACGCTTTGCTTTGCTTTAATCTGATCCTAATATTCTGATAAAAAGTTTTTTATCTGTGGGAAAGTCCTGAATCTTTCTGTTATCCACATCTTTTACCCACCATCAAACTCTTTATAGCTCTCCAGTAAATGTGAAGGCAGGCAGGGGCGTCACATTGTAAAAACCGAGCGGTCAGATTTATTAGAAACCACAAGATCTACTGTGTTTTCTGTCTATCAAAGGGATCAGGCCGTCCAGGGGCGTGTGTCCGGGTGTAAATCCTCGATCCCGGGCCCAGCGGGCCGTCACGACATCTAAACACGCTTCAACTCCTCTGAGCTCCTGGAGACGGGTGGAGGTTAGGGAGCATTTAAACACTAAAGAAACCGCGTTCGCCCTCCCCGTTACAAAAACAACCATCAGTAAAAACTGTTTTGTGTATCGTGTTTCTAGCCTCCCGTGTCTCGACCCACGCAGCACTCGTTTCTCTCACACCAATGCTGATTTTGTGATTTGTGAACTGGGTTGTCAGAACCTGAAGGAGCTTCACACACAAGTGGTTGTGTTGGAGATGTGAGTGTCAGTTTTGGGTCATGACTTTATTGTTAGTGCAAGAATCATCATCTACATCTCTCTGTAATCGCTCTAATTTTACTTTAAAAGGCACAAAAGGATCTCTTTAGGATCTAAAAAGTTTTCCTAGACATGAAAATCAGCTTTTATTTCTTTCTGATGGGTAAATCTTTTATACAGTACTGTCTGAACAAATAATTATTTCATGTTCATTTTGAGTAAAAATATTGAACATGAAAGAATTAGGCTATATGGAATTTTTTTATATATATATATGGTGATAAGTAAACTCAAAATATTTTTTTAGATGCGGTGTAGATGTTGTGGCCTTGGTGAGGCACTTGAAAGGTTTTCTTTTGAATTAACTTATCTGTCTTTGTCCAAGACTAAATACTGCTAAAGATTTGCACTTTATATGTTCTTTGTTTCATCATTATATTCTGTGACTCATGTTGGACAAATCGGGGTTTCCATGAGCCAGGTAAATCTTGTTGATTTAGTGACATGTGGCACTCCGTGACCTCCACACAGTGTGAGAGAGGATTGCCGGGTACCAATGATCAGTTCAGAGCAGGACAAAATACATCGCCCTCATCACAACCCCAGAAATAGCCTCTAACTTTCCTCTGCTAAATGTGAAGGTTGTGCGTCAAAACTCATACATGCATTTGAAAGCCAGTCGACTTCGTTTTTTTCTTTTCTGACACCAAGACAGAAACTTTACCCTGTATAACAGATCTAAAACACACACACATGCACACAGACACGTGCACACACACACACACGCACGCTTGTACGCACGCACGCACGCACGCACGCACGCACGCACGCACGCACACACACACACACACACACACAAACACGCATGCATGTTTTTATATGACTTTACATTTAAATGATAAACAGTATTTGTTCATTTATTTGTTAGCGTTGCACTGCAAAAAAAGATTTTCAAGCAAAACATTCTTAGTATTTTTGTCTTGTTTTCAGTATTTTTTTTTTTACAAATTCTTAAATTAAGATGCTTTTTCTTGATGAGCAAAATGACCCAAGACAAAAAGTCTAGTTTTTAGACCAAAAATATCAAATTTAAGTGATTTTGTGCATAAAACAAGCAAAAAAAATCTGCATAAACACTAAATTCAAGAAAAATATAAGAAAGACTTGCTTACCCCGTTTTGCTCATCAAGAGTAGGAATCTTAATTTAAGAATTCTTTGATATTTTTACTGAAAACAAGACAGAAATACTAAGAATTTTTTCTTGAAAATCATTTTTTGCAGTGTGTGTTGGACTGCATGTTTTAACTCTTCATTATAATAATGATGTTTAAAATATTTTTTTCCATTCACAAAAATATAAAAGCGAATACAGAGTTTTGAACACTGTAATAAAATCTAGTCTCATTGATTTAGATTTTTGTTGGCCAGGTTTTTGTTTAATGCAATTGTTAATTCAAATGGTTTATGTACAGAAAACTATTTCGTTTGGTTCCTGTGCATTAATTTTTTTTCGCTCCCTCATCCTCACAGAAGTTTTACTTGATTCTGTATTTCACTTATACTGTAGTAGTTAGTTTAAAGAAGAAACTGATCTAGAAGAGAGACTTAAGGCCTCACGTCTTTACTTCACAGCTCGTAAAGTTTTCACGACCTGTGGCAGTTTGTCTATCTTAACTCTATCTTAACCTGTCGGAGGTCGATCACAGTGGTGGTGTTGGCTGTCCGTCACCACGCCCTGCTGGCAGAGGTCAGGCGGGCTCTCGGTCGGCCACGGGTCGTGCTTGGATTCGTCTCTGTAGAGGTTCCAGGCTGGAGGTCTGTGAGAAGAAAGTCTTACAGTCTTCTTCCCCGGGCTGCGGCGTGTAACCCGAGCTTCTCTTTAACCTTCTGCTCTCAGCGGGGTCTTTAGTACGGTGCTGGATGGAGGAGCTTTGGGGGAGATGTGCGGAGACCTGCCACTGTGCGTGGCGCCTCTGTGATGCCCGAGGGCAAATCTCGGGTCCGTGCGGTGAGACGTCACGCGAGGGGCGAGCGAGCACATGGTTTAGGTCAATTCCTTCCCACTGTCCCAACCAGCAGCTTACAGATCAAAGCTTGGGCTTGAGTTTGCTCTTCCTGTGACATTCCCAACATTCCGTTCAAAACTTTACAATGTGTCTTCTCATAATATGTGCTGCTTTTAATCTTAATTCTCATTTAATTGCTTGCTATTCATACTGATATACACACAAATCTAAGGTGCTTCATCCGTCTCTCAGTGTTCAGATGTTTGGTGGTCAGTTAAAGACATCTCGAGCTGTTTCATGCTGATTTTTCATCATCTGTCACGTTGTTGATTCATGTATTCATTATTTAAGGCTTTGACAGTACGCTTGAACTTCACTCTCTTAGATAAATAATTCACTTTCCTTTTGTTATTGTTTATATGCTGATACAGGATCCAGTTGCTTACTTGTCTTTTATGTTTCACAAATATTTTCTTTTGACCTCATTTTAGTTTATAGTCACTGTTGGTAGTCATGTTAGTCCAGATTTATGATGTCGTTCTCTATATAAATGCTAAATCTGTGATGATGGTTGGTTCTGAAGCTCTTTCGAGTGAAACTTTTTTAAGAACATAATTCTCCATCAAATAAGAAAAAAATAAGTTTTGGCATTTGGTCATTAAAGTACATTTGTTAAATTATCTTTATTGTATTGTGTTAAAAAAAAATTCTCAATTGTGAAACTCATTGATTAACTGTAAAATTTTGCATGCTTGTGTGTGCATGCGGTATTGGTGTGTTCGTCCGTGCGCGCGCGTGTGTGTGTGTGTGCATGCACGTGTGTGTATGCATGTGTAGGCGTGTGTGTTTGTGTCTGGGCTGGTGTGTGTGCTCTTATGGATGTGTGCGTTCGTGCATGTGCATGTGTGTGTGTGTGTGTGTGTTTGTGTCTGGGCGTGTGTGTGTGCTCATATGGATGTGTGCGTTCGTGCATGTGTGTGTGTGTTTGTTTGTGTGTGCATGCAGGTACTGGTGTGTTCGTACATGTTTGTGTGTGGGTGTGTGTGTGTGTGTGTGCATGTGTAGGCTTAAGTGTTTGTGTCTGGCCGTGTGTTTGTGCTCATATGTGTGCGTTCATGCGTGTGTGTGTGTGTGTTTGTGTGTGCATGTAGGTACTGGTGTGTTCCTACGTGTGTGTGTGTGTGTGTGTGTGTGTGTGTGTGTGTGTGTGTGTGTGCGCGTGCACGTGTGTGTGTCTGGGCATGTGTGTGTGTGCTCATATGGGTGTGTGCGCGTGTGTTCATATTCAGTATGTGAGTTGGCAGCACCCGGGTGAGAACACGGTTTATGTCACAGTAAGTCTTGCTTATAGAGAGTGAGTGTAACCACATGTTGTTTTCTTACCACGCCACATACCGACCACAATGTGTGTGTTTGTTTGTGTGTGTGTTTATGTGTGTTGTTCCAAAACTGAAGTCATGCTGTTTCAAACACAAAGGACGTGTGGAAATGTAAGTATAGGAGTGTTATGTGAATTGTGAATAAAGAGCAGGTTTATGAAAGGAACCGGTGGTCACTTTATAGACTTTATGTTCATCCGATACTTTCAGCATGAATGAAACGCAATGGTCCAGAAACCTCTACTGTCACTGACCGTTCTGCGTCAGACAGCTTAAACTTCACAGACTCGTCCCCCCCGATGAGACTTCCGTCTTTATGTCTACCACGGGCCAGAATGACACTTAAAGTGTCGGGGAAAAACAAGCGTTTATGTGGTCGATTCATAAAGGCTAAAGGTTCAAAGTGTCATCTGTGAGGATGTGTGAGGGAGACACAAACAACAGTCGTCTGATGTTACAACACAGATTTATAAGACAGCGTGTTGTGGAGACAAATGTTTGTTGAATTAATTACTTTTATCACCCGGCAGGCAAATGAGAAGCAGACATCAGGTCATGGAAAATAAGAAAAAGAGAAATATCACACATAAAGATTTCTTAATATTAATAACATCATAATAACATCATAATAACATAATAATAACATAATAATAACATAACAATAACATAATAATAACATCATAATAACATAATAATAACATCATAATAACATAATAATAACATCATAATAACATAATAATAACATCATAATAACATAACAATAACATAATAATAACATCATAATAACATAATAATAACATAATAACAACATAACAATAACATAATAATAACATCATAATAACATCATAAAAAAATTGTGCTTTTTTACCATTACCATGACTGTATTATAATGTTTAATGTCATTGTAAATCAAAGCTTGGGCTTGAGTTTGCTCTTCCCCTGATATTCCCAAAACAAAATCATGTTGCTGTTTTTGACATGAACTATGACATCTGACATCTGCAAAGAGTAACTCCCATTAGGATTGTGTGTATTTAGGATTGTGTGTCTGTGTGTGTGTGTGTGTGTGTTATTTATCACAGCTGTGGGTTTGATTTATGCTTCACTTCATGGTGTCCTGAATTGACAAGGAAAATGTGTCAATTAGGGCACAGGGGAGACATGACGCTTTATTTCTAAAAGCTAATATTGTGTGTGTGCATGTTTGTGCATGCACGTGTGTGTTTGTGTGTGTGCATGTGTGTGTTTTGTGTACACTATGACACTGCAGATGGAGGTAATATCAGCTGGTGGGTTGGCTGACAATGCCCGAAGGGAACATGAAACTGTCAGAGTTAAGATATGTCAGAGAGAACTGTACACACACACACACACACACACACACACACACACACACACACACACACACACACACACACACACACACACACACACACACACACACACACACACACACACACACACACACACACACACACAGACACAGACACACACACACACACACACACACACACACACGCACGCACGCGCGAGCATGCATGCACACACACATGCACACACATTGCACTTAAATTTTTAGGTGAAGTCAACTTTATTTTTTTTTTCTTGACTAGTGAAGAGTGACTGTAAGTTGAATTTAAATAAGTTAAACTAATTCAACTTACAGTAACTCAACACTAGTCAAGATAAAAAAATTAGTTGGATGACTCAAATTCAAGTTGATTATTCTTTCTTTCAATCTTTCTTTCTTTCTTTCTTTCTTTCTAAATACACATGACTCTTTCTTTATTTTATCTGTGTGGTAAGGGCCCCTGGTAGGAACCCAAGGAGCCATTTAGCAGTTTCAGTTGCCTGCGGCCCTTAAGGGACCTTCAGAGATTGTCTTTATTAACTCTGCGCGCGCGCGCGCGTGTGTGTGTGTGACAGTGATTGTCATTGGCCCATCATGTCTCTGTAATTACTCTATTGATATTCCATCTGCAATAACCCAACACACAGACAGACTCATTAACATAAATCCACCAGCAGGAGATACTGATGCTGATCATCACTAGACATCCATCATCCTCTCTCTCTCTCTCTTTATTTATTTATATTTGAATAAGTTTTAATCTTTCTTTCTGTTTTTTTATCTTGATATTTGCAAAATATCATTTGTAAATGACATATGAATATACGGAAGTCGAGAGAGGACGTGCACTTTTATTATTTTTACTTGCTTGTTTTCTTGTGATCACGACTTAAATTCTCATGATCTCAAGAAAACAAAAGTTCCTTTCTCGTTATCCTGACATGATAATCCAAATGTCATAATGTAATTTCCTGTCCATAATATTTAGTGTATTTTGAAGTGGACTGCTGATGCATAAGTTGGGGTCTTCGCCGTTACCACATGTAGCTAATGTGTAGCCGATAGACTTAATAAATAAATAAAGTTGGATGGTTCATGTTCGTGAGTTTAGGGACCATCGCTAAAGTAATACTGTACACGTTTCTATCATCAATAGTATTTAACAGTTTATTTAAATAAATATCAAAAATCAAAAAAGTGTGCATTATAGCTGACAACCACATAAACACGTTTGTTTTGTGACTGTTTGTTGACTTTTAGTCATTCCATTTAAATGCTGTTAAAAGTAGAAACGTGTATATTATTGAGTAACTTAAATACGGTCCCTAAATTCACCACTGTAAAATTGTAAATATTGAAAAATCTATTTCAGATTGAGCGAATCTCTGATCCAAGTAAAATCTAGTTTGTTCATCCATGCTAATTTAGCAAAATATGCTTTTGCTGTTTACAAACAAAACAACACGTTCTGTGACTTTGTATGTAATCTACTCGTGCAAATTGTTGAACTCGCATCTGGTGGAAACCCACAGTTAGCAGTAACAAAAAAAAAACGGCTTTCGTGGAACAAACTTAACTTCCGGTAAACTTCTGCAAAGAATCAATAACAACAGAGTCCTTTTAAAGTAGTTTATTTCTGATAACAAGCAAAATAAACAACAAGTAGATTACATTAGTTCAAATCATAGCTAAAATGTGTACTATATAATGTTAACTACAGATCGGCTGCCAAACCTTCCTTCACATAGCGCTAATCCATGATCGCCATCTCCCCTTGTCTTTACGAAACCAAAACATTTGAGGTATTTGTTCAAGAGTTCAGTTTAGCCACCAGTCTAAACCATTAAACAAACAGAGACCGGAAGTTAAGCTCCATCCAGACGCGTAACCACGACAAAACATGCCTGCATCCGATGAAAGAGTCTACAGGAGTAATGTGGCTCTTGGCATCCGTGTCATATCGTTCACACCTGAGGAGTCTTGGAAATCAAACTGGTTCTTGTGGTTCATCAAAGCTGTGGAAGCACAAAGAGTCTCTTCTCTCTCCTGTGAGCACAGTTTAACCTGTTTGCACCTGACACAGAGGGGGAATAGCACACATAACTCAGAGGATTAGATTCACTTTGGCTCAGATTCAGTCCTCATGCACGAGGAGGGAGGACGGAGTCTCTTGGGTTTATTACAGTCATGACACAGGCATTTTATAATCTGGACTAAGCATGAGTCCTGTGTGTCCCTGAGGTCTTTGTATGAGGAACACACACCACCAAATCATAAGGAAGAAGAATTTGCCATTTGTTAGGTTTAACAGAAGAATGAAGTGTTTGGTGGCACATTGATGGAGTTGTGTGGTTGTCTGGTTGTTACTCTGATGTTGTTGAGGTGTTCTGGTGGTTTCTGCATGGTTGCTTATGGGCTCAAGTCAACCCCACCCCAGTTTATGTCTGCTAGCCAGAAATCAAAATGAATTGTGACACTTGCGCTTGTCAAACATTACCGCTGGTTAGTTCATGCGCTGAACTACACCTGTATGAACTTGAGCAGAACTCACTTCATGCATTCACATTGACAACAGTTGATGAAAACTCATTATAAAAATTAAAGTGAGTTATTTCTTTATAAAAGCCTCTTGTTTCAGACCTGTGCTGATATGTGTGTGTGTGTTTACGTATTTGTATGTGAGAGCCATTTCCTTATGACAGTATTTGAATGATTTGAATGAATACGGTCTTATCAGATTTGTCTGAATGACTGCTATCGTCCACGTCTTTCAACTCTGGCAATTTTCCTCATCCATGCCCGTGATGCTATTACAGTCCATAAGGTCTGTATCAGATAGGGCCGTGTCATTTCAACACATCACTGTACTTACAGTCTTTCATTTCTACATATGGAGAAGTTTTTCTTCATGAATTAATTCAGGCTGTTTCTCTTGCTCGCTTAGTTTTCAAGCAGATTTGCTTTTGTTGGACTTAAATGAGTTTCCACTTATTAATGTTACTGTCATACTGTACAGCGGTTCAGTTTCACTTCTGTACCATGTGATGTTATGTAAAAGCATTTTGGTGCATGAATTTGTAACATCCAAATAGAAATCAAGTACTAGTTCTTACATTAATTATTTTATTTCCATTTATATCCACTTTAATTTCTCCTGTAACCAACCTGATCTCACGAATGTCCATGTTATAGTCACAGAATATTTTGCGCATTTATCCGAGTTGTTGTCACGGAAGTCCGCATTTTTCTGTGTGCATACCACGGACTTTCTTTTCTTTTCCGTGTTTCACGTATTGGTTACTCAATTGTTTTTCTTATTTTCTTACCATTATCACTTGGGTTTGGGGTTAGAACGACTTTCTGTTACATAAAAAGACATCCTAACCCAAACCCGGCTCTAACCCTAATGCCAAGTGACAATTGTTTAAAAATCAGAAAAAAATAGTTTAAACCAATAGTTAAAGTGAGATCCTTACCCAATCCCCAAATCTAACCCCGAACCCAAGCAACAATGGTTTAAAAACAGGAAAAACAATAGAGTAACCAATACGTGAAACTGGAAAGAAAAGTCTGTGTTACGGACACAGAAAAATGCCAATGACACGGATAAATGAGCAAAATATTCTGTGGCTATACTACGGAAATTTGTGAAATCAGATTGCCTGTAACACACCAATGCATGTGTGTACATTATAACCTCATTCAAACAGAACTTTGGTCTCAGAAAATTTCCGTAAAATTGTCAGAGAGGCTTCTGTAACGTCCCGTAAATGTTCTGGGATCGCTCCCGTAAAGAGGATTTAGTAACATTGCCATAACATTCATGGAAAGCATTCTTGTGTGAACAAGACACAGAAACAATACAGAGCATCACACACTGCTTATGATCTTATTATAAACTTAAATGCACACGCGTGGTTTCTTGAGAGAGAATCACGGATAATTAGCAAACTTCAGAGGCTTTGGATAAAACCTACCAAGTGCAGGACTTCAAATATGTCTTTAGGGATCTTTATCGCATGTTTGGGAATGCACGTACAAATTTTGGAAAATTCTTGGTAGTGTGAATGAACCAAAAATCAATCGACCCCGGACGCATTTTCCGTGTATTTTCCGTAATCTCTGTGTAATAAGGGCTTATGACAAGCCAATGTTTATATTTTAGTCTTTTGCTATTCTACAGGCTAAGCTTACATGTATATTTTTATACTTCTATATATTTTATGTGTAGTCTTGTGCTCAGAGACTCGCAGGAATATGTGTGTAAGGTTTTGCTGTTGGGATTTAAGAGGTTATGACAACTACAGTGAGTCAAGAGAAAAAAAGAATCAAAGAAACTGGCGCTTCTCTGGACCGGCCGGGTACCATTCACATCACCAAATACATAACAGATGTGTGTGTGTTTGTGCGTGCGTGTGTATGTGTGTGTGTGTGTGTGTGTGTGTGTGCGTGCGTGCGTGTGTGTGCATCTGTGCCAGGTGAATTTCACTTCTATAGAGTTGCTCCAATGAAACGCCTCTCTCTTCCCACACAAATCACTTCTACAGTACATTTACATACAAAATAAGACTTGTGTATTTTGTATAAGAACAGTTTGTGGTTGCTGAGGTTTTTATTGTTGTTTAGTTTTTTCTGATATGTGTAAGGTTGGATCTGGTTTCTATTCAGATCAATCCTGAATCCTGCTAGGATTTGATTCAGTTTGAGAAAATCAAAACACAAAACATGCAATACAAGCACACTGTGTAAGGTTGATTTAAACAGCACATGCTTAGTAAGATGAACTAAAGAATAACTGAGGAAAGACAGAGTGAGAGAGAGAGAGAAAAAGAGAGGAGTGTGAGAAGAGACAGTCATCTTTTATTAAGGGTTGTGGGTGTTAAGAGCGCAGTGTGGTTTATGGCCCCGGGCCCTGCTGTATGAGAGCCCATATTGTGCACGGAGGCGGCGGTGAGCCTGAGGTTCTCTTCAGCCCCTGACGTGTGTTTTCCTTCCCCGGCTTTTCAAAGTGTGGATTCTAACCCTCACCACAATTATACTCACATCCAATCTCTGTTACCAACCTTCACGTGCTTTAGGTTTCTATTATGTGCCTATAACCTAGAAGAATGCACATGCATGCACTTTTTGTTGTTCGGTGTATTATAATTCCTTAAAAATTATAAATCATTCTTACATTCATTGAACTTGGCAGACGTTAAATTTACATTTTAGCAATATGTGCATTGAATTAAACCCCTGACCTTGGCATTGCTAGCCTAGCGCTTTATCAGTTGAGCTGGAAAGCTAGGATAGCATAAGATCTTCTTTCTTCTTTTTTATTACAAAATTATTATTCAGAAAGTCACACAGCCTCAGGGTGAGAGACGGTCAAAGGCTACAGAGGTTTAATAAAAGCTGTAACCTGCTGGTCATCACTGATTATCTGCTGGTGATCACTGCCAATAATTAAATAACTGAGAGAGAGAGAGAGAGAGAGAGAGAGAGAGAGAGAGAGAGAGAGAGAGAGAGAGAGAGAGAGAGAGAGAGAGAGAGAGAGAGATGTTTTCATTTCTTTCCTCTCATGGGAAATAATGTTTATTGCTCCCTTTGGTTTCCATTGATTGTGATCATTTTAAATGTGCCCAGAGAAAATATTAAAACATATAGAAAGAATCCGGTGTATTAAATAAATATACAGTTAAAATTATTGCCAGTTATACCACGGGTCTGTTGAATGCTGCATTCTGATTGGCTGAGAAATGTTTCATGGGTATGCATTATTTTTTGATAACCACACACCTAACTTGTCAAATGTCTTAAAAATAGGCACCAGAGCAATATTTGTGGTAACCGTGGTATAAGAGGAATAATTGACTACGGTTCTTTGAATTATTGGAAAATAATGCACACTCCGCTTCGCGTCGTGCCGCATTACCACCTTGGGTGTGCATTATTTTCTTATAATTCAATGGCCCGTCGTCAATTATTCCTTACTTAAACAAAACTTTAACGGAGTCAATGTCACATCCCTCTTTGTATTTTTTTTGTTTGTTTGCGTGATCTGACATGATCATTTTGTGTCAGATAACAACATGCTTACTATCATGTTTAATGTGTATTAACATCATGTGTATCAACTGTGATAGACAAGAAACTGTTGGCATGTTAAACATGCAGTATAGATTCACAGGATCAAAATATCTGATCACTTTGTTGATATTGATCTTTTATTGAATGCCAGTCAAATCATTGCATTGACCTGTCAACAAGCAGGTTCATGGTCCTAAAGTTGAATTGAATCCACTGAAGGTGATGTGACAGATCAACAGGTGCTTCAGAGCCCATATGATTTATTATCTTATAATGAATAGAGAAATACTATGATAATACACCTGATAAGTATTTCTGTCTCATCATCACCCATCAGTGTTTAAATGTGTTGTGTTAAATAGAAAGAGCCCAGACGCGTGTGGATGATTGAATCAGACAGCTGCCTGTCAACAGTCTCTCAACCAGCAGCTGTGAGGCGTTCCTCAGAGATCCGCCTTTATCCCATCCATACAAAAGAAGCCTTGGCCACAGATAAAGACGTCCTGAATCTCATGTCACTCACCAACACCTAATACTGAACTGAAGAATAAATGTGTGTGTGTGTGTTTCAGGTTTAGTCATCCCTGCTGATAAAATATCCTTTCCAGCTGGATGATAATCTGAGTGAGATGTAGACAGGCAGAAATCTTTTTTACTCTATGGCTCTGAAATGTGTTTTTGTGCGTATTTGTTTCGTGCATACTTGTGTTTGGTTTCATTGATGGCCATCGTGCCATAAAGCACTTTGATGGTGTAAGATTGGCAGTTTATATATTAAAGGACCAAGACTGACTCTGTAGTGTTTCTGTAATTATAAAGATGAAATATTTTAAGAACAGTATCAAATTTGAACATATATGCACGATCCTTTTAATGCACAAATGCTTATGAGAAACATTTAAAAATGAATCTCAGTACTGGCAAGAGAACAGATGAATATTGTGAGAGAAGAGCAGGTGAACATTTTGTCAAAGAGAGAGAGAGAGAGAGAGAGAGAGAGAGAGAGAGAGAGAGAGAGAGAGAGAGAGAGAGAGAGAGAGAGAGAGAGAGAGAGAGAGAGAGAGAGAGAGAGAGAGAGAGAGAGAGAGAGAGAGAGAGAGAGAGAGAGAGAGAGACCTGCAGTCACTGTGTGCACTTTGAAGCAGATGGGATAATGTGATGTTTTTCTGGAGGACTCTTTCAGCTCCAGTATGTTTTTATGATTGTGAACTCATTGCTCATTGCATTGATGACAGAACACCAAACATACTGAACATGAAACATGGATCTGTGTTGTTTGTCTTTTGTAAAGGTCATTTGGATACGACTAATGTTTGTACCCTAGAAAAGAATTTTACTTTCATATAACTCCTTATGTTTAACTCCTTGGGCCCCTATCATACACCCGGCAAGTGTCTTTTGCTAGTTTCAACCCGGCGCAATGATAATTTTCATGTTTAGGAAATGCATTTGCGCCCAATTTTGCGCCCATGGGCGTTCTGGTCTGAAAATGAGGTGTGTTCAGGTGCATTGTTGGCGTGTTGCTATTTTAAGACAACTAAAATAGACACCATTGACCAGCTAAAACCTGGTCTGAAGTCTAAAGTCAATGGCGCAATATTGCTTTTGTTATTTAATGAGCACGTTCGTAATACCGGATGACAATGCGCGTTTGCTTATCACACACATGCATGCGCAGCAGAACACAACCCTTTTAAATAATATGAAAAGATTAAAGAATTAAAATGTAAAAGATTATTATTGAGTCCCTTGGACATAAATGAGGATCAATTATAAGACGTTAGAAGGCGTAAAGAGCTGCTTCACCTGCAGCCTGGTAATTAATTAAATGTTTTGCTTTAAACAAATGCAAATATTGCATCTATTTAAAAAAATGAAATGCTACCCCACGGATTAATTGTATATGATGACTCTGTACCTGTGGATATGAGGAGATGAGAACCTTTTTTAAGTAATTCTTTAAAAAACTCATGGTGCTGTCCGGGTGCTGAAACATCTCTCCGCACGTTTGTAAATTCTTTATCTCCTGTTTGTTACAAATAAAGTATTTTTAGAGTACAAACCTTTTCTTACGTACTTGTAAATTATTTTATGTTATGTCCCCTAAAAATCAACTATGACTCTTCAAAACATCAGTAAAAAATAATTA
Organism: Paramisgurnus dabryanus; assembly: GCF_030506205.2. Lineage (NCBI taxonomy): Eukaryota > Metazoa > Chordata > Actinopteri > Cypriniformes > Cobitidae > Paramisgurnus > Paramisgurnus dabryanus. Next base: position 33,256,825 of record NC_133341.1, on the reverse strand, counting down.
ATTGAGAAATATTTGAGTTCCTAATCTTGAAAATCTGAGATCAATGATAAATCAACTAAGAGCATTGCTTGTACAAACACACAGAGAACATTTAAAACATGTTTTTTATTTCTTTCTTTATGGCTGTTTTTTAGGGTTTGTTCTTTAATAGCGTCTGTGTCTAGCCAGGTTAGATGTGTGGGTGCGAGAGGGCAAAAGAGTGCATGTTTTATTCGTTTTACTCTACGATTCGTCATCCAAGCCCACAAGTCTGTCCCGGATCTAAAGTTTCAAAGCCACTGCATGTTATTGTCTTTAGTAAAAGTGTTGTTATAGAAACCATATTCATATTCCGTTTTTAATGTTTAGCTTTTAACAGTTTGGGACGGTCAGAGCTCCACATGTTAAATGAAGACATTAAGCAGAAAAGAGAGCGGTTTCTGTCGTCTACTGTGAATAACACCACTGAAAATACAACATATCATCATAATGTTTAAGTGATTGTCAGGGAGTTTGTGTTGAAAGACATTTATTTACAGATGCATCCTCATGAATGTGACATCTTTTGGTTACAGCAGATGTTTATGTGTTTTTATACCACGGGTCTGTTGAATGCTTTATTCTGATTGTCTGAGAAATGTTTCATGGGTATGCATTAATTTCTGATAACCGCACACCTAACTTGTCAAATGTCTTAAAAATAGGCACCAGAGCAATGTTTGTGGTAACCGTGATATAAGAGGAATAATTGACTCCGGTCCTTTGAAAATAATGCACAAACCTGTGTCGTGCCGCATTGCATTTTGGGTGTGCACTATTTTCTTATAATGCAATGGCCCGTTGTCAATTATTCCTTATGTATTTCTGTAGTTTTGTTCACACTCAGTGTCAAACCAGATCTTCAGACTTGTGTTTGTTTTGTTGGATGGTTTTAAACACTTGTGTACTCTTTACATTTGAGTTATTTATAGCATTAGGTGACTTATGAACATTTATCATGCTAAATATACTGTAGTAAAGTAACAAAGTTTGATATATAAAACACAGTTATACATTTCTTGTCTTCAGATTAGCTTGTTAGCAGATGCTTTTATCCAAAACAGATAACAACATACAGTAACAACAGATAGTACAGAGTAAATTCTCATTTTTATTTAAGTATAAAATAATTCTACAGATAAACCATAAATGTCTTATTGCTCTGTTTGGTTAAACCCATTTCCACCCCAAGTGTCACCAAAAACCGCCATGAAAGTAGTGTTTCTTTATGTGAGAACTTTTTTTCACAAGATTCAGCTTTTCTTAGCTCAGCCTTCATCATGATCCAACATCTCACAATCTGTCTGTGCTGCTATGGAGATGTCTCCATGCTCAGTTTGTCTCTTTTGTTATAAAGTCAGGCTGTATAATGAAGGTTAGTGTGTTCACTTTCTTCTAATATTTACCCTTTAAAGCCAAAGCTGAGTCGATTTTCTCCTTGAATGTTCTAGGCTCAGGAATTCAGATTGATCTTACGGCAATTCGTATGTATTTAACAAGTAGGCTAATTCATACAAAGTAGCCTAATCATGCAGATGCGTATGATTATTATTAAAAAAAACAATAATACAACCCCAGCCCTAACCGCAACATCAAAGGGGTGAAAGCAATGAATGTGGTCGTACGAATTAATGAATAAATTAGCCGTTGTCGTGAGATTGTGTCGGAGGAATCTTCACCATGTGTGGATTTGCCATTAGTGTGATCAATTAATGCTGTTTTTTAATGAGGATGTTGTGGGAACAGAATGAATCAACCAATCAGAATCACATACTATATTTTAAAGAGTCACATAATAAATAAACTTGTGAGTAAACATTCCAGTCCTGAAGTCTAAGGTTGTTAATTTACCATCAGTGGTGTTTTGGGGGTCCTGAAAATGCAAACTTTTGAAAAAAGTTCTGTGCAATATCCTTTCTGTGTAAATGACAAAAGCGCAAATTTGTGAAAAAGGTGATGTGCATGAGCATCTATAGGCATGCGTGAGTACTTTATGACCAAAACAACAATAGCGGCCTACAGGATTATTGCAATTATAACAGATATAAGGTCTTCCCAGTTACAAAACAAATTGTTTGTATTTATTGCTCTGTAGAAGAATGCATATATGTGCACAGGCGTGGTGTGTTTCTTTACAAAATAACATCGCCATCTACTGGCCTGGCACACATAATACAACGTTTTAACTACACTCTAAAAACTAGCAGTGCTCTAGTCTATAGCAATAAGGGGTTGTGCACACCAAAACTTTTAAACGCGGCTGAAAACGTGAGCCAATTGGTCGCTGTGGTAATGTCCCGCCCCTCCTCCACTGTGATTGGAGGCCGTGTGAGAACTGATTGGCTTTTCACCCAAAGTTGAATATTTTCAACTCTCGGTGCTCATCCCAACAAGATATATCGTTCAGCTCCTTAAAACGGGGTTTTAAAGGTGCAGTGTGTCAATTTTTGCGGCATCTAGTAGAGGTGCTGGTGAATTGCAACCAGGGGCTCAGTCTACTGCTTACTCCTCGTTTTTTAATCACATAGAGAAGCTACGGTAGCCCACACCGGATAAACATGTCATCGTCTGAGACAACTTAGTAAAAAAAGTTTGTCCATTAAGGGCTTCCGTAGGAACATGGCGGCACAAAATGGTGGCTTCCATACAAGGGGACCCTCGGTATATGTAGATAAAAACATCTCATTCTAAGGTAATAAACACATAATGGTTCATTATGAAAGGTCTTTATACACCCCTGATAATATAGTTTTGTATATTATTTTGCATTTCGGTCAAGAGATCCATTTAAAAATTACACACTACACCTTTAAATGCATATTAACATTTATCACAATGAGAAATGTCTAAAAAACTGGATTATAGCAGAGTTCAGAGAGCTTGTCAAATATCCACTCAGAAGCGGAGATCATTCACCAGCATAGAACGGCACGTCACGCACTCCTTTATAGTCTTCTTTATCATAAACAAAAATGGTTTCTGGAGAGAGAAATAATAAATAATAAGCAAACTTTAGACGCTGCGGAGAAGAAAGAGCAGGATTTTAAACACGTCACGTGTCTTTCCGGGACCTTATTTGCGTGAAGGCACACACAGATTCCGGCAAATCATTGGCAATGTGAATGAACAAAAAAATCAAACGATCCCGGATAAATCCTGGGTGCATTTTCCGTGTATTTTCAGGAATGTCTGTGCGAAAAGGGCTAATGATTATGAGCCAAGAGCCACTTTTAGTGCTATTTAGCATTGTTTGTTTTTAGAGTGTACATTGTTTTGTTTATGTGAAGTTTTTTTAAGAATGCAAAGATAAAACTTTTCAATTTTTTACTGTTTTTGTCATGTAAACAATACATAGCCTAAATCAGCAGATATATTAAAGACTTTAAAGTAAACATTCCAGACCTGAAGTCTAATAATCTAAGGATTACCACTGCTAATTAAAACTCAAATAAACATCCCAAAAGTCCAGAGGATGGTGGGAACACACACACACACACACACACACACACACACACACTAATCCACCTTTACTCTCTCAGATGTGGTTAAACCTTTTTTAAGAGGGTTTGATGGGGGTGGAGGTGAAGCACTTGAGATTTGCTATAATCCCACAGCTGGGTCACCAGCGTAAACCCTGACCCGCAGATTAAGGAGCCGATGTTAAATAGTCTCCATTGCAGAGCCCCTCAACATCCTTCATTCACACAGTTAAGGACCTCCTCTTCAAAACGCCCCATATTACTGTTTGTTTAGTCTCTCTGGGGCAGAACGTAAGGGTCAGGGGTAATTTAAAACCCCATTGAGAGCTCAAAACTCATCCAGCCTCCAGCACCAAGACTCAGTGAGCCAACACCTACATATAGACATCATCAATGTGCTCATGACTACAGGACACTGCCTTAGAAATGCTTGCTTTTGGACAAATTTGACATAAAGCAATCCCACAAATGAATAAATTGATTAATACTTCATCATTTTTGTTTTGTGCAGTTTAAACTCGTACCAGTTGTAAATCAAGTGTGTTTTGATGTGAGGAGTGCCGTTTTGGTGACGTACAGAATTGTGTTATAAGTTATGGGTTTTGTAAAGAAGTCTCCAAGTTAAAGCATGAGAGAAATCATCAAATGAATGAACTCTATGTTGTGTGAAGTCTCTCCAGAAGTACTTCATATGGACAACAATGCTGTGCACATCTGCTCGGGTGCTCACGTTGGCCCTTTGACATTTCTGTTAATCCAGAGATTATCCAACACTATAGATCCTGAGAGAAATCTGGCTGGTCATTATACGAGTGTTTATTAGTTTACACAAACACTCATCTCGTAAAATAAACCTGCCGTTCTTTGTCTCGACCAATCGAGAGAGGGTGGTATTAGTAATATCCTCCTGTCAATCATGTGCTGGCTTTAATCTGATTGGTCTTTTCTTTAAGCCAAGTCCCTTTCACTCGTACCCATGAATTACAGGGCGTGTAACAGCAGCAGCAGCAGCAACAGCTCTTGGTCTGTTATATGATGGCTCATTTAAAAACGCTGCAGTGATGTCTGCTTTACATCAACCAAACCAACATGAAAATAGACGGGTCATTAAAGTGGGGATATGAGCATTAGGTCAGCGTCTAGAGTGATTGGTTAGTAATGGAGGACTATGACAAGTACTTAAGCATAAGCAATAGTTAGTTTTATTGAAGGCATTGTTTCAAAATCTAGTGAGTTGCCCAGATGTTATTTTTGTATTTTGATGCCCACAGAGATTGAGCTTCATTCAAACGTGTGGTCAGATCTGGGTTTGATAACTACACAGATGCTGTGGCCAGAGTTCTTCTACCTACACAACTTCTGAGAGACCATTTTTAGACCGTAAGCTAAGATCTGATCTGGTCTGTAAAACATTATTCTCAAAAACATTATTCATAGGAGAATGACTTCACACTGGTAACACACGATAGAAAATAGAATATAACATTAACCATCAACTCCTGTGTGTGTGTGTGTGTGTGTGTGTGTGTGTGTGTGTGTGTGTGTGTGTGTGTGTGTGTGTGTGTGTGTGTGTGTGTGTGTGTGTGTGTGTGTGTGTGTGTGTGTGTGTGTGTGTGTGTGTGTGTGTGTGTGTGTGTGTGTTGTCTTTTGTGTGTGTTCTGTTTGCTGTTGTGGTGTAGCTGAGTAAACTCTATACTGAATAGAGCTGCCAAAGTCAGGAATAGCAGCTGTTCAAACACACACACACACACACACACACACACACACACACACACACACACATTGTGTACCTGAAAAGAACAATAAGTAAAATGTACTTAATTTTTATTTTGCAAGTTTTTGCATTAACATTTTTTTAAATAATTTTACACATATGTTAAGTAAATCTACTTTACTAAGTTAGGTAAAATTACACTGTAAAAAATCATATCTTTGGTAATAATATTTTACATCATATTTTTATGGATTAATGGATCATTATCATGTAAATTCCCCTCTTTTCTTTACATATTTATTATTATATACCACATTATGAGCAAGTAAGAAGAGACTGATCTCAGTACTGACATTATCATGATTTTCATTCTGTCACTTACAGTCTAAACAGCATTACTCTTCTGAACATTGATAACTCAAAGAAAAAAACTGAAACTCTTCTAAATCTCAAAGATAAATGAACATTAAACACTAACAAGTCTTTCCTTTAAGTTGAAAACACATAAAACAGTGTTTAATTTCAGCTTTTACTCTCCAAATGCAGTCCCATGTAAAGCATGCTGGAAGCTACAAGGACACTGCCCAGTTATTTATATCTACTAAAATCATTCATTTCATTTCAACACAAGATTATTAAATTAATTACAATTTTAAGTGAATTATACACTGTAAAAATAATACTCTGGATTTACTTAAAAATACAGTGCATCATTTTTGCATCCACTTTTTTTAAGTCTTACTTTAAATTATAAGCAATTGCATAAATTACTTAAAATTCCATGTAATAATTTAAAAAATTGATGCAAAAATAATGCAGTATATTTTTAAGTAAATCCAGCCTTTATTTTTTTCAGTGTACTTGATACAATTAAATTGAATTTACTCAATAATGTGTTCATTTAGAATTACTCAAATTACTCCAATTTGTTTTTACTTATGGCTAAATTTTGGTTTAAAAAACAAGAATTCTAATTTTTTACTATAGTTAACTCATTTTATCTCGTTAAATCTACTAAGGCATATAATCATTTTTACAGCGCTCTCTCCCCTTTTTCATCTTTGATTAGATGTCTCTCATTTTCTAATTCTTAACTACTATTTATTTTAAGGGGAAAATATTTCACACTTTGGTTTCATTCATGTTGTTTTGACCATTTTCCAGCATCTCTGTAAATGACTCTCACAATAACATGACTGAGTCAAATATCAACTAGTAAAGTAAATCTATTATTAAACTATCTTACTTTTTGATTTGATTCTGGATTGAAACATTATACTGTACTATGTTACGATGACAGAAAGTCTTTTTCTATAATACGTCATCCTTCACCAGAGCTTAAGGTCCACTAATATATTATTTTTTTTATTTTTCTGATGACGTGTTGATCTTAATCTTGACTTTAGCATCTCTATGGGTGATCTGGGCTGGTAATATGTGTTAAACGGGGAGTGATGTGTTGTTTTTCAGCAGAAGTTTACTCTGGGTAAACACACGCTTCAACATCATCCAGCCGCTCCGCTTCTGTTTAACCTCAGTCTTATTCAGAGAGTTACTATAATAAAATTCAAGCCTGGTTATTATGCTACAAGATTAAAGATATTGAGATCTTTCTCTTACTATCACTTTAAGCAATAGTGATAAAGTCAGATGAATTCATATAAAGTTACTACTGAACCAAGATTCTTACGTCCGGCATCTGATATATCACAGAGCTCATATTATAGTTTTATTGAGGTGGATGGATCTGGCTTCTGTCCTTTGATAGGGTCAGAATGTAGTTAAATGTGGTAAACTCTGCCGCTCGTGTGTGTGTGTGTGTGTGGACCGCAGGGTTTTTCCACGCTCTGCCCTGAGTTCAGTGTTTGAAAACATCTTTACTTCTTTTGTAGTGCACATGCATCTGCTGTATGGAGATGTGGAAGGGCGGTTGGAAAGATCGAATGATGACACACACACACACACACACACACCGCACACACGAATGCACACACACTTAAATTTTGAAGTACCCACTACAATTAAATCCATCTGCTTGCACAGACGACTCATTTCTAAAAATGCTGGGTTATTTTCAACCCAAAAAAGATGAATCTAGCCTGTTGGTTTGTAATTTAAGCTATGGGTTGTTTCGATTTTTCTTGGTTAATTTAACCAGCTGGATTTGTCCATTTTAACCCAATGTTGTGCAAAAAATAACCCAGATTTTTTTTGCGTGTACATTTCAAATATCCATGAAAATAAAGTGAGCAGACTGAGACTTTCACGATGAAATGTCATAAACTGTGCTCAGACTTGCCAACATACTCTCTAAAAAATGCTGGGTTGTTTTTAACTCATAGGTTAAATTACAACCCAACGGGCTAGATTCATCCTTTATTTGACCTAATGCTGCATTGAAATTTTTTTTGACTTTATTAATTTTACAGCTTTTATATGATTTTACTTTTACTTATATATGAAACAATTTGTTTCGAATGAGAATCTGAAAAGGAAACTTAAAAAAGTCATTTCTGAGCAATAATATTTATTCTGTAGGAATCAATGTATATTTTCTCCCCTCATATGTTGTCTTTATGTTTCTCTGAAGGAAATGAAGAGATGTTTGGTTAACTAATCTTTCTCATCGCTCAGGCTGGGGGTTTGGGGTTTTGTCAGATCACCTCAGACCCGTCACACAGAACATCGCTGGTGGCAGCAAACCGAGGATAAATTATTGTTTGTGTTTGTTACATATCAGATCTCTAGCAAACAAACACAAAGAGACGGAGAAGAATATCCCACACACTGAAGATCACACGGCAAAGCTTTTCTGAGCATGACTGACTGAGCGTGAAGACTTTCTGTCCTCTTAATACTCTTAAAGAGGGATTAGTTTCATCCACTGCACTCTTCAAATGTCAATCAAAACACATTACACATCACACAATAGAAGTAACAGAAACAAATCACTACTGCAAAATAATGCAAAAGAAATGTACTTTCTTAAATATTTTATTTTAGTAAAAGATCTCAAGTACACGTAAGTCATCCTGCATCGTTTGTGCTATGAATATTAATCATAACCAAATCAGAAGACCCTCACACAAAAATCACCGTAGCAACCACAGAGCAACCTCCTGCATCACCACAGCATCACGACTGTGACTTTAGCACGGATCTCATAGCGCTGATACAAGAATGAAAGAGTCACGCGTGGCTGTTCTAACAGACTGAGAACAAAGACGGCGCTGAGGTCCCGTCAACAAAGAGCGGGAGGAAGAAGAAGAGATTAAAACTCTGGCACAATAGAAGAGAGGATTATCTGCAAAGATTCATGGGAATTACAGACGGCAGTATAATGTGAAGTGACAGTCAGAGGAAACAGACAAACTTTAGCGCATGTGATTATCACAGATCATCCAAAATAAAAGAAAGAGGAATGAAAGGAAGTGATGCGATGCAGAAGAGGGGCGGGGCTAAGAGGATTCACATTCTTTGTGTCATAGAACGACTACAGCTCAAAGTTTACGCATTTATAGTTTATCAGACTTGAAGTTTAACAAAGCATCAGATTTCCCTCAGATGTTTATCCTAAACTTTATTAGGAATTTGATGAAGGGCCTGAATTTAACCATTTCACTCAGACAGAAAGAAAGAAAGAGGGATTTATTTGTTTTGTCTTACTTACATTATCATTTTGTTTTAATTTCAGTCTCCATTTTAACTGCGTCTTGTTGTCTAAATGATTAAAGTTTGCTTAGAAGTTTCTCTTTCAAAGCTAAAGAGACTTTAAAGGGTTTCACAGTTTATCACTACCTTTAAATCTCTGGAATCAATAAATCTCATATAAAATGTCTTTATAATGCATTAAAAAATGGTGACAATTGTTTCTGTTCAGTGTATGAATGTGAATAGCAGAGTCCAGATCATTTAGTTTTGAGAAGTGTTGGAGTTCAAGGGTACAAAGAAGTCTTTAATCTAATTACTATCACTGCAAAAAATTATTTTCAAGAAAACATTTTCTTAGTATTTTTGTCTTGTTGTCAGTAATATCAAAAAAATTCTTAAATTAAGATGTTTTTTCTTGATGAGCAAAATGACCCAAGAAAATAAATCTAGATTTTAGACCAAAATTATCAAATTTAAGTGATTTTGTGCATAAAACAAGCAAAAAATCTGCAAATGGGGTGAGCAAAACATTTTTCTTAAACACTAAATTCAAGAAAAATTCAAGAAAACTTTGCTTACCCTATTGCCGTTTTTTTTTTTTTTTTTTTGCTTGTTTAATGCATAAAATCACTTAAATTTGATATTTTTGGTCTCAAAACTAGACTTATTTTCTTGGGTCGTTTTGCTAATCAAGAAAAAGCATCTTAATTTAAGAATTTTTTGATATTTTTACTGAAAACAAGACAAAAATACTAAGAATTTTTTTTCTTGAAAATTTTTTTTTGCAGTGTATTAGTAGTTTTATCTTCAGTCTTTGTATTTTGAATGAATTGTCAGTGTCTTTTGTATTGTCTCACCTCATGAAACCTTTATATGTTGTGACTTAATAAAATCTTTAAGCAGCCATAAGGTAAAAGCGCTGGTGTCCAGTATCAGTGCTGTAATATTTATGGATTCACGTCTGAGTTCTGTTTAATGCTTTAGGATTATTTAACATCAGCAGTTTGAGGATTCACTTGTACTGTATGTTCTGCACTGCCATTGCACATACATTAAGATCCTTTAGTCAGTTTTTTATATCCACCTTTTTGCAGTGGTTAAATCAGAGATGGAAACTTTTTATTCTTTACATTTCTATTTGGATTAACATGCATGATTATTTTTTCTTTTCTCTTCAGGTTATTTGCCACCAAATGCAGTGGATGTCTGGAGAAGATCGAAGCCACCGAGTTTGTGATGCGTGCACTAGAGAGCGTCTATCATCTGGCCTGTTTCTGCTGTTGTGTGTGCGACAGACAGCTGTGTAAAGGAGACGAGTTTGTTCTGAAGGATGGACAACTGCTCTGCAAAAATGACTACGAGAAAGAGAAAGATTTACTGCACTCCATCAGTCCTGAGATGTCGGATTCAGGTGAAAACTCAACTCTAATCTCCTTCTCTTTTCATTTATCCTCTTTCATCTTCTCCTTATCTAATCTTGTTAAAACAAAATTTTGTGTTTACAGACAAAAGTGAAGATGAAGATCTGGATGTAAAGATGGAGAAAGGTGCAGGAGGTGCGGGAAAAGGCAGTGATGATGGCAAAGATCCCCGGAGACCCAAGAGACCCCGCACCATTCTTACCACCCAACAGCGTCGAGCGTTCAAGGCTTCCTTTGAGGTTTCATCCAAACCCTGCCGAAAGGTAAGAACTTCATTTAGGTTTGTGTTAACTTTATTTTAAATGCGATATACTGATCTACCTGTAGTTAACGTTAGATACTTAAAAACTAGTTTCATAGGCCACCTGATGCATGTGTCCAAAATATCAAATGCTCAATATCACAAACCTTCAGTCTGATTCTTTGGATTTGTAGAAACATTTTAGAGAAATAAGTTTTGTAGAAGATATTTATTATAATCAAGTCAATGCAAAGCAATTTCTCATCTTGCCAACATAATGTTTGATGTTGTATTCAGGTTAGAGAGACGCTGGCTGCTGAGACCGGCCTGAGCGTGAGAGTCGTCCAAGTTTGGTTTCAGAACCAAAGAGCAAAGGTGAGAATGATCTGAGATGAACTAAATCTGTGCATGACATGATCAAATGTTTGAGAAATCGTCATTGATTTTAAGAAGGATTCAGTGTGTTTTTGTCTCTCTTTTGGTCTGAACAGATGAAGAAATTGGCACGCAGACAACAGCAACAACAAGACCAACAGAACACTCAGAGGCTCGGACAAGGTGCGTCTCTTAAAGATACACGAAGCTTTAGTTATATTTATATGATGTGTAGAAGACATCATGTTGGTGTTTGTGTGTTTCTTGGGTGTTGTGGTTTTTATGAACTGTTCTTGATTGTGATGTGTTTGTGCAGATGTGATATCCAGCAGAATGGAGAATCTGATGAACTCTTACACGCCCTTGGCTCCGCCTCCACAGCATCAGTTAGTCTCCATGGAAACGAACGGATACAGCACAGATCTGTTTCAGCAGGGTCTGACCCCTCCACAGATGCCTGGAGATCACATGAATCCATACGGTGTGTATGAGCACTAAACACTTGTTTTATATGCTTGCTAACCAGTCTCACAAGGTTTCGTGATATAGTCACGTCATATTTTTTGATTCTTTTTTTTTTCGTGATATTATCACGAATTTCGGCATTTTTTTTTTTGGTGATTGTATAACGAATTTCTGTTTTCGTGTGATTATCACGTATTGGTTACTCAACTGCTTTTTCCTATTTTTAAACCATTGTCGCTTCGGTTTAGGGTTTTTAGATTTGGTGCATGCAATAGAATGTCACTTTATGTATTGGTTTAGACTATTTTTACGGATTAATTTTTTTATATGTTGCCTGGCGTTAGGGTTAGAGTTGGGTTTGGGTAGGGATGTCATTTTATGCAAATCAAACCCTAAACGTAAGCGACAATGGTAAGAAAATAGGACAAAACAGTTGAGTAACCAATACGTGATAAACACACGAAAACAGGAATTCGTTATACGATCACGAAAAAACATGGACGTTTGTGAAAATATCACGAAAAAAGAATCAAAAAATAACGTGATTACATAACGAAATTTCATGAGACTGGGCTGTTTATATAACATTTGATATGCGATTACTGCCGTATATCATCTCAGTTCTTGTTTGGGTTCATCATATTTCTCTGGTTTATGGTATGGTACCCATGACCTTTCAAGACCTTACATTACAATTTGTTATTATAATTTATGTTTTACAGGGAACGACTCTATTTTCCATGACATTGACAGTGACACTTCTCTGACCAGCCTCAGCGATTGCTTCATGACGGGATCAGAGATCGGCTCCCTTCAGACCCGTGTGGGAAACCCCATCGATCGTTTATATTCCATGCAGAGCTCCTACTTTGCATCCTGAAAGCGAATCTGGAGCGAGACTACAAACCCACGAAAACCGTCAAACGACCACGGCCAGCCTGCATTGACAGTTTCATGGATGCCAGCGAACTTCCAGTAGAAGAATCTGGAGGCAGACGGACAAGAAAAACAAAAACACTGCGAATGAAAGCAGATCTTTGGTGTTGCTGTAGGAGTCGTGCTGAGTGACTCTTGAATCTAACCAGGTTCAAAGCAGTGCTGGCCAAATATATGTGTGACACTGAAGATGTTTCAGACTTCTTAGAAAAAAGTGTACGGTAGACAGTCAGACAAATATTTTCACAGCAGATGTACAGCCGAACCACTGGATGAGACTACAGTAAACAGAAAACACACAACTACAAGTGTTTATGTGAAGACTGCGCTGTGCGAATAAATGTTTAAGTTGTTTTATTAATCCGAGGACAGAATATGGATTTGTGGAAATAAAAACCTGAAACCGCTGCATGTTGATAAAGATGACAAGTTATTTATTGAAGTACATACCTGTGCCAAGTAAAGCTTTATTTAAAACAAATTGCGTTCGAGTTAAGTACCTTAAACATCTTCATGACCCTGGAAAACCAAGTGTAGTATTACTGTTGATGTTAAAGCTTTATATGTTTGTTTTCTCTGTGCTATTTATTTGTTTGCATTCTTTGACATGAATGCATTTCTGTCTCAAATGTGCTAAAATGACCAAAGTTTGTTGGTACTGCAAATAAAGACCTAAAAGAAAAAAACTTAATTTTTTCAACTTGATTTCAAGTTACAGAAATTAAAATGAGAAATATTCATGAGGTTCATTTTCACATCATAACATGGTATGATTTACATTTCAGTTGTTTAGAAAAATTTCCAATCATAAATGTTTTACTAAAGGAAGATATTTCTCTTCTCTTCTCTTAAACATTATGTAAGTGTGGTGTTGATTTCGACTTCAGCAGGCTAACACGTCTCAAGAGATCGCCGTTACAAAGAGACTTTAATAAACAACATTGGTTGAACTTTGACCCCTGAACCCCTCTGTGGACCTTTAGCACCACAGTTGTCCTGTTCACATTTAAACCTTTGAGAGAGATCTCATACAGATCTGTGAGTTCTGCCTGTGAAGTTGTGAACACTTTGTCTTGGTGGGTTTAACCTTTCAGACCTTCATGTCTAATGGGGCGTACGCACCAAACGCGAATACCAATGATTTAGATTACATACAAAGTCAATGTAAAGACACAAATAGATGTGAACTCGCACGGGTAATGCAAATGACGTGAATTGGGCGGCACAATTGCCTCAAAAACACGCACCATTCGCCTCAAACGCGTCTTCGTGCAAGTTGAAAATATTTAACTAAAAGTTCAAACCTGCAAGTAATCTACAGCGAGGAACTCGATGCTGCATGTTTGGTGTGTACGCAGCATTATGGGCATACACATCAAACGCCAATTCAACGATTTGCACAAGGAGATTACATACAAAGTCAAAGCAAAGATGCGAATAGACCTAAACTTGCACATGCAATGCGAATTACGCAAATTGGCCAGCACGATTGCTGCGAAAAAGTTAAATCCCGCAACTAATTTACAGTGAGGAATGCAATGCTTTGCATTTGGTGTGTACGTAGCATTTGACGTATTCATTTTTCTGAATTTAATTAAAATTTGGAGCTAAGTTATATGAATAAATGAAATAAATTATATTAGGCTTTAAGTTAAGTGGACATTTCCAGATTTCTTCTATGATTTTATTTAATTTTGTTTACGTAAAAAATAATTGACAACGGGCCATTGAATTATAAGAAAATAATGCACACCCAAGGTGCAATGCGGCACGACGCAAAGCGGAGTGTGCATTATTTTCAAATAATTTAAAGGACCGGAGTCAATTATTCCTCTTATACCACGGTTACCACAAACATTGCTCTGGTGTCTATTTTTAAGACATTTGACAAGTTAGGTGTGGTTATCAGAAATTAATGCATACACAGGGAACATTTCTCAACCAATCAGAATACAGCATTCAACAGACCCGTGGTATAATTTAAAAGAATTCACTGAACAAGTGTCATTTATACATTGATTGAAATTTCTCCATTCATTAAAGACTTTAAATAAAAATTGAGAATTATAGAATCAACCAAAACTTAAATTTGTCCTAAAATCATCAAATTCTAATAAAAAGATTGTTCTTTAGCGTTACGAGATGTTTCGTGCAATGTTTTTATTGAGTAAATGTTAAAGTGTTGCATGACTTTGATCTTTATGTTTAATTACTGTAAGTTATATAAGGCAATATTTACACTTCACCCAACCAATATCTGTCAGAGTTTTTGTATCTCAGCCTGACGGGAATAACCCAATTAGTCACCCTTGGTTTAAAGCAAACAAGTGTGTCATTGACTAACCAACTATCATTTGCAGACGCCCTCCTTTTCCTTCATTTAAACAAAGAGTGTACACATTCAGCCCAGGCTTTACATTCATTCAGCTGGAAATTACAGTACAAGACAGATGTCAATGTATTTTTACTTCACAGAACACAGTACAGGTCATACAGAGACCCATCTTTCAGATTCCTCATTATTCAATTCGTTTTAGATTCTTCAGTCCAACTCATGAACATATGAAGAGTTTCGTTACAAAAATTTTTCAGAAATCTCGCTTTTTGGTTGTGCATTCCAATTAATATCAATTCAACTGCAGTTGGTTTGTCATGACTTAAACCTTCATAACTTCAAAAATACAGCTAAGTAGCACCATAAAACAAAAGAATAACATGATAACATAATAATAAACATGTTTTGACAAAAATTTTAAAAACGGAGTTATCTTGTTTTGCAACGAAACACTTTAATATATAAGTTTGTTCAAATGATTTATTAAACTTTGGATTTTGAAAATAATTCATATTTAATAATTTATTTGGTTGAAGTGAAAATAACAATCTCTACATTTAATTTCTACTTGATTGACTTGATCATTGTCTTGAATAAAATCTGTGAATTGGTCAGGAAGAAGGACTGGACAAACATCAGTATCAGGTATGAATTAAAGGCACAATATGTCATTTTCACCACTAGAGGTCGCTCAACAACGGCTGCAGCTTGATGACGCTGTTAAATAATTTTGACTCACAAATAATGTTGCTGGAAGATGTATTGAAATAAAGTTTTATAAACTCACATTGTGGCTTGATGGAAACAACAATAGAAAGGCGTGTAAGATGTTTTCAGTACTTGACTACTTTTGCATATAGTGCTGCGCAGATTGATCTGTGCATAACATCAAAGTATCACAATAGCTATAAAAAAATATTGCTTTTGTATCTCTCCCACGATAATTTGATGTCATACGGCGATCAATCTGCGCAGTGCCACATGCATGAATTCTGTGTTTTAGTTTGTTTCATTTACAGAAATCTGTATGGTAATATTAGAATATTAAAATATGATTGTAGGGTAACTCAGAAATGAAATACAAACCACAGACATTACATTTTGGTATAAAACGGCTTAAACTGAGACTAATCACACACTTACGTTTATATGTATTTGTTCATCTGATGCAAAGTATAAATATTCATTTCTGGACTGCATGGTGGAGTTCTGATTCTCACGGGATATTTTCAAGGTACATTAAATCCATTTATATTCTAACATTTTCACCTGAGGAAAACGATGCTCCAGGCGTTCAATGGTGTCCTATGGGAGATGTTTGAATCTAGAAGACTGCAGTATTTATAACCTCTTATCACAGCAGTTATCTGACATCACAGGTGCAAAGACACACGTCCGCCATCGCTGTGGCATGAGACCCCTGAGGGGAACCCTGCTGACATCACTCTGACACGGCCAACTCTGATTGGCTGAGGCACGCTTGTCAATTTTAGAAAATGCCCAGAAGCTCCCTCGACTAACTCGCTCAGATGTCTAGATGTCTTTCTCACTTCTCGAGGAATTACTGTCATACTTTTCTTCACCTCTGAGCTTCATACCCTCCCGATGAACTATGGGAGAGAAAATAAATGACAGCTAAAGGATTGTTAGCACACACTAGATTTTGACCTTTGACCTTTGAAAGTGATGCTGCTGACCCGCTGGCTTGTAGATCTCAGTGTAAATTCTAATAATAGTTGCTGATACTATATGGGGTGTGAAAATGTTTATTTTTGGAATGAGCTCTGTGTCATGTTTTCATAAATATATGAGGTTTAGATTTATTCGGTCTGATCCCTGGCAATAAAATCAACTAAGCATCACTGCTGATGTCTGCGAGCCCCCATGAATTGAATTGAGATGATGAGGTGTAATATTTCAAATGTGATCCTGTTGTGTCCTCATAACCTCTGTATGTTATTTTGAGATGGATGTTTTGGCTCGTGGTCAGTAAACTGTAGTTAAGAGAAAGGTTTACGTGCCGTAGGGCTGATGATGATGATGAGACCTCAGTGACCTTCATCAAACACACTCACATCCTTATTTCTCTGGAGACCACAGTTAGTGCATTTTCATAACTTTACTCAAATCTGTGTTGTTTACAATGTTTTCATTTTCTCACAAAGATATTTAATTATAGAGTTATTAACATTATTAACAAAAAATAAAACATTAAACATTATTTTTTCCATAGATGTGAAAAAGGAAATTGTTAGTTGTGTGGTCATATTTTACCCCAAAATTTAATAAATAAATAAATAAAATGTTTGAATTTAGAGTTCAAGGTGAAATGTGACCTGGATATTGTGTCTTCATGCTTTAGAGGAGTTTTGTGAGATTGACAGATACAGAAAACATCATCTGCTGACATTTTTTTATTGTCAAAAAAAGTGCATTTACAATGTCATATTCCTTTATTTAACAAACCTTTTTTACATGCATCAGCAAGAAAACACATAACACATGTAAATAGAGTCATCTTCTGTGTTTGCATTATATAAAAAAAGAACCAATAAAATTCCCAATAAAACCAATAAAAAAAGAAAAAAATAAGAAAACACATAACAATTTAGAGAAAGAAACAAACAAATAAAAAACAACAGAAGAAAAGGAACATACACACAAAATATAAGATATAAATAAATAAAGAGGGCACATAACCATTAAATTATAAATAATGTATATTATTTAACGTTTAGGGTTTATCTGCTGACGATATGAATGACAATTATATATTTTAATAATCATTTATAGATGTTTACCAGTTTGACTCTGTTATTTAAACACTGTCTTCAATGATACTGAGTTGTGAATTCATTTTTTATTTCAATTTGTGAAATCTTTCTGAATAGGAAAAGTGGACTTTTTTAGTTAAGATTGTAATGAGAAGTGTGTAATGTGAAACCAGACAGACACACTCATGGCACACTTGTGAGAAATACAAACAGATATCAGAGAGATTTTGGGTTATTTTGGGAAGCACTTTTACCTAATACTGTTGAATAATATTCCTGCTTACAGTATATATCAGTGACTGTTTTTCAGTATTGTACAGCATGCATCTTGCTAATGGATTCATAAGGTAAAGGGTTATTATTGGTCATTTTAGCACCTGCTGCACAACATTGTGGTTTTGTCAGGGACATATTTCAATTTTCCTGCACACAGAGCGCGATTATTTAAGTTGATGACAACAAAATTTGTGTGCATGTGCAAAACTAGACATTTGTGTTTGTGATGTGTGTTTCTTATTAAGCAGTTTGCGTGCAGAGAATACAGAAGTTGTCCTTCATTGATCAGCAGACTCTAAAAAAATGCTGGGTTGTTTTAACCCATTGTTGGGTCAAATATGAACATCTTCTGGGTTAATTTAACCCTAACCCTAATGCTTGGCTCATTCATTTTTGACCCAATGCTGGGTTAAAAATAACCCAGCATTTCTAAAAAATGCTGGGTTGTTTTTAACCCATGCTGGGTAAATATTGGACAGAACACGCTGCATTGTTGGTTGTCATTTTAACCAGTGGTGTGTACCTAGCATGCATGGGTTCAAATCAACCCAGCATGTTTTCGAGCGAGTAGTTCTTTTCAAGAGGTTTTGATGTGGTTTCACTGCTACACGTCTTTGGAATGCAGAGAGGATTTAGTGTGTTTGAAGCCTGATTTGAATGTGAAGACCCGAGGCGTCTGATGTCTTGCTCATGACCTCTATGGGTTAACTCGAGCCTCCAGCAAGTCATGCCCTAATGTCGCTCCTAGCGACAGTCACCTTTCCCATGGAGCTACACCACAATCCAACTACTGATGACCCCAGAAACTGACTCAAAGTCTTTTAAACGTCTGATCCTGTGCTTGCATGGAAATATATATGACTCTTTAATGCTCTCTTTAGGTTGTTTTCTTAAGGGTTAGATTCACTTTCTGGGCTTGCTTAAAAACTATGACGTGTTCATCTGAATGTGGCTCTGTGATTTATGAGGGCTTTAACACTTCTAACATAAATATCAATGAGTTAAGAGACAGTTTGTCATTTGGAGATGTTGGTGTATTTTACTACAAATTACTCTGGCAAAGAATGCCTGAAATAATTGTTTATTTACATAAAGATAATTATTTAGTGTTTTCTTATTGATTGTGATATTCATTTTTTCCAGTACATAGACCGGATGAGAAGTGCTCTTTAGATTTTAATTTGTCTGTATTCTGCATGGAGACATTTAGATGTCGTATCTTTTCTTTATCAGTTCAGCCACGTGTGAAGTAATTGTGTTTCAGCTCAATAAAACACCGAGCGGCACACATCGTGTTAGTTTACATAGCTTTAGCATCAATCTGTAAACTGTGTCGTGAGACATCTATCCATTTATTTGTTCTCTTGTTATGAAACTCCGGTTGGAAGAGTTGACCCTGCGTCTATAAAACTATAATCAGAGATTACACGCCGAGCTGCTTGTTGACTTTTCCCCGTGGGATGTTTGCTTTAGCACAATATGAAGCTATCATAACTTTAACAACCAGAGTTTTAATTTCACGTATCTGTCAGATCTACAGAGCACACAGAGAACAAGAGGGTTCGATTTTCCTAGTATAATAGTTCACAGCATTGAGACTTAATATAGCATGTGATTGTTTTGATATGTTTATACTATTGAATATAACCATATACAAAAATAAGATTTTTTACATGCAAAACTCACTGCCAACATTAGAAAGACTTTCACATATTCAATGACATTTTATTTAACCTTTTTATTATTTATTAGTAAATGTATCATTTTTCAAAGATACAGATCTATTTTTACAATCTATGGTTCTAACTCAAATGTGTACATATTTTGCAAGTTGGCTAATTTGTGTAAAGTGAAACATGATTTTTAAGAAAAAAAATCAATAATAAACCTTTTGTCACTCACAAGGACAAAAGCAAAGCGTACAAAACCGTATAAATTTAATGGTACGGATTCATACAAATTATCCACCTCATAAAAGACATTGGCATGAGATTGGATTGGATCTGTCTCAGACACACAGACATTGTCTTTATTTACAGATCTTGGCAGAAGTGTTTCATCTTTCATCCGCTTTGGCACAGAGCGGGCAGCCAATCACAAACTCTCTCAGTGTTGGCATCAGATCCCATCATATAGTCACTTTAAAATGAAGGACCGCCGGGAGTTCACACAGAGCTCCTTTCACTGCTCTGAAGGTCAAACAACATTTTCTTTTGCCTTGTGGCAATGTGAAAATTGTTGAAGGCAGATTTGTCTTTGAGGCTTTGAGAGTGAATGCTGGAACAAAAGCCTGTATGGAAGTCGCCTGCTTTTCAAATTGCTTTACATTAAGAATAAAGATTTTAACAAAGCTTTAAGAAATACCCATTCTGCATTGCCTGTGCTACAGACAAATCATTTGTAATCCTGTCTGTGAAACCCAGTCTATCACTGCATCCAAAACCACCTTCCATACTAGTAGGCGAAAAGCAGTAAGCAAGGCGACTACTATGTCCGAATTCATAAACAGTATAGGCAAAAAATACCCTGATACTTCCGGCAAGCTTTTGAAGTGTGCATTCGATGGTCCCAAATGAAATAATTATTGAAAATTTTTACTGAAAACAAGACAAAAATACTAATAAGAAAGTCATTTTGCCGTGCTATCCCTTCATCAATAGACAAGTTTTTATTTCTGCGAGTGATGCCCGGCCAAGATGGTGACAGCAGGCTCCGCCAACTAAAAGCTCTTCACAAACCTATGGGTGACGTCCATATTTTTAACAGTCTATGGTTTAAACGCTGCTGAAAACGCCAGGCGGACTGCGAGTGTAGGCGCTTGCCAGCTTTTTTCAGCTGACTGCTTTGGTTGCGATGATACTTCTGCTTTGTTTATCAATCGTCGAGCAATGCACTGGTTGGTTGTTGTGATATTTGTCCTGCCCCTCCTCCACTGTGATTGGACGGCCAAGTGAGAAGTGACATTGACGAACATTAGTGTTTCACCCAAAGCTGAATATTTTTCAACTCTCAGCACAGACAAAATGCGCCAGCGGCTGCCGTTTTGAAGTAGCGCAGGGCTTCCATTGGAAAAAATTGAAAACATACTTTGCTAACTCCATCATGTGTTTCCATCTCAGATGCCAACACAGGTCACTGACAAACATGCAGATCCTGAATGTGTTATGGACCCGTGTCAGACATCTTGAATATTTATGAAATCTTCTCTCAGTCTGATGAATGATGTCTTTAATGTAATTATTGTGTAATGTCATTGGGTGGGTTGGGTTTCAGCCTCATGTCCACACTAAAGCCTGTCTGCGTTTAAAACAATAAAATCATCAACAAGTGGAACAAAAGGCCAAGTGGCAATTCCTCATTACTGTGATCATATTTCCATGGCAAATAATTTGTAGCGGTATACCGATAGACGTGATTAACCATTTCCCTTTGTCCTTTCTTAAAAAAGCCTTTTTTTTTTCAATATGATCACAGTATTGTCTGCATGCGTCTGAACTGTGTTACTCGGGAATGCTGAGATCAGAAGTGCGTCTGTCCCAGTGCTTGGGATCCCATGTGCATGGTTTTTATTTTAGGCCAGTATTAAGTCCGTCTGCCTGGATGAACCACACCTCGCCTCTTTAATGAATTTAAACGCTTTCCCGGCTGTGCCCACAACATCCGACCAATCTATTGTCTGTTTCTGCTCCGACATTTATATTTAGCATCATAACTGAAGCATATGTGAGACAGACAAATATTCCCAAATATTCCCTGTAGGGTTAGCACATTTGTGTAAATCCTTTAAAATGTGGTCCCACAAGCAAAACCCCCCGATCACACACACACCAGATTATTATTTGCTGTGGAAAAACTTTTGTTAAAGCGATCATATGCCACATTTACTCTCTGATCCAACAGTGATTTTTATCAAAGATGTCTGCCACATATAAGATGAAGAAGTTATTTGTATGCATGGTTATCTAAATGCTCATAAGTAACCCTGAAACATCAGATCTGCGCTTCAGGCCCTGCAATCAAAATTGGTGTCACAAACTGCGAGTCAGTCTCATTCAGGCTGCGAGCGATTGATGAAAAACAAGAGGGTGGAGACACATCAGAGACATCAGCAGCTGTGGGCCGACATCGAGGGTCTTCACCCTCTCCTCAATGAAAAGTGCGGGGCTGAATGGATCTGTTCACGCTTTAATCTGAGAGACATTCAGTGATCAAGCAGACACCCGACAGAGTCGTGTCCTGAATGACGGGTGGTGATAGGACACACGCATGGATACGTAAAAATACAAAACCAGAGGAATATAAGATTATAACATTAGATGTTGGTTTATTTTTTTTATAGGATAATTGTTGATGTAGGGGTGGTTGATAAACCAGTAGGTATGATAAACCGGTAGAGAGTTTGGACTTCTCTATCTAGGGTACACGCTTACGTCACGTTGCTGTGTGCATGGTCACAAAAACTCATGAAACTTAACGTTCGCTGCTCGTTGAGCTCATAAGCATTTGTGCCGCTTTATTGCTCTTAAATATGTCAAATTTGCATCAAAATGGCAGTCTTTGCAATCCTCATAAACACGGCCATTTAGGTCTTAAGAGAAAGAAAATAACTGAATAAGAAATTGCATGTTTAATAGTATAGACACTTTGGTCTTAAAGGGGAAATTACCTAATATTGCTCCTGTCTGTCATTAATGTTAATCAAACTTTTTGTTCATTACTTTTCTCTTCATTATATCAGATCAGCGTACAAAACGCAGCATACTGTATCTATTATTAATGACAAATGTGCTCATTCTGAAATCTAAATGAATAATCATACTTTAAGTACTGCATGGTGTGCATCTTGACTTAATCACTTTTGTACCTTTAATAGCAAGAAATAGGCCTATGTATTTTTTATATCTATTTATCTTCAGTGAGCTTGACTTTTGTTTGTTTGTTTGCTTTTTTTTAGGCAGAAAAATAACTGTGTCATGATATATATCATTATAGAAAATGACTCATATCATGATATAATATTTTGATATGATATTTATAATATGTGCTGTGGATGGCATAAATCAGATCATTTGGTTTTGAAATAGTTCATATTTCCTACGCTGAAGGCAAATCCTAGCACGGATTTACAAGAAAAATCTGAAAGAGATGAAGCATCATACAAAAGTTTCCCAAATAAAAAATAATGAGAAGCTTTTTAGAAGAAACAATGCAGATATTAAAGAGATCTCATTTGTAAAATTGTGTATGAAACAGTGGATGTGGGTCTTTAGAGCATTTATAGGAGGATTATTACAGAAATCATATCTGAACTGTCATAGTTTTGTTTTCCCCAAATAATTGTTTGGCCATGACTATAAAGTAAAAAATCTTTAATGCAAATAAAATAAAAACAGTTGATGCCATAAAGAGCAAATAAAAATGGATGACAGCGCAGAATTTTTGACCTCAGAACTTCATATGAAGATCTTGTATTTTGAATAAATTTGAGCACAATTTGTTTAGATTCAACATTTACATTAAACAATGTATATATATTCATATAGCAGACACTTTTGATTGATTATATATATAACCTACAGCATTTAACTAATTTATGCTTTATACACATGCATGCACACAGACACACAGATGCACACATAGTTAAAGTAAACAGTGTAAAGTCAGGCATTTATCACAGTATTCTTCAGTATGATGTTAGAGATGCAGACGCAGCTGCAGAGAGTCATTATACATCAGATGCTGCTCATCTGTTAAGATGTGATGACAGATCATTGTCTCTTTCTTCTCATTTCTCGCCTGAATCACAATAACTGTGGATCAGTGTGAACTCATTCTGGCCTCAGGCACGACATTAGACCTCAATAACGCACCTGCCAACGACAACACACAATCTGTGTGCAAACACAAGAGGAAACACACATAAAAAACAATACCCCCCATAACACACACACACATGCACACACACTATCCACGATCTCTATCCATCCATCCATCCATCCATCCATCTAGCAGTTTTGATTTTTTATTTAATTTACTTTTTGTTGAAATGTTAAGACCAGGACTCCAGTCATCATATTTATCTGTGTATGTTCAGAAAGATTCTCATTGTTTTAAAGATGGTTTAGTGCAGGTGTGACCCATGGATGAAAGCTTGATAAAGTACAAATCATTTACAAAGAAATGCATTTATATTGACTTTTATGAAAATCCCAGACAAGTGCAAGTACAAATATATTTTAAAAATATGTTTTCAGTTGTCTGTAACAAATAAAGTTATAGTGATGATAAACGCTTTAAAATAATGAATATTAATTTGAAGAGAGTCTTCATCTTTCACATCAGTCAGTCATGGACTCTTTGTGTCTCGCTGTTCAATAGCGCCATCTACAATCCTGTGTTTCCATGAAAACTAGTTTGAGGTTTTAACTGCTTTATTTTATAGTCTGTTATTTGATCAGATCATCATCATCATCATCATTTTCTAATTCCACACTTATTGTATAGGATCCTGTAGGAAACCATCAATCTCCAGTCATCTTTAACACTGACACACATCACAAACACTTGCTTCTTATCATCCCTGCTGATGAAATGTTTCATCATATTGACTTTGTGTTTGTGATGAGAGGCAGATTTGTGACTGAACACTTCGATGACAATCTGTTATTACGATTCAGAAACATACTTCTGTCACATTTGAAGATGTTGTCAAATTAGGCACTTCATTCATTTCTTTATTGTTTCGTTAGTTTAAGTCACAAAGAGTATTTCTTCAGATTTAAACACATTTATTTATTGATTTTAGTGGTTAAAATCAAATGTCTGGGTGACAGAGCCGCCCAACTGAGAAAAGTTGTCAAATTTAAGCACACTTTTAAAAGTGACAGAACATTAATTATAAAGAAGGTTGAAACTTTACATCCTTTAAAGGGGCCATGGCATGAAAATCTGACTTTTTCTATCTTTCAGTGCTATGATTGGGTCGCCAGTGCTTATATCAACCTAGAAAATGTGAAAAAGATCAACCCAGTAACTTAGTTTTGGTAAACCTTTCTCTACAAGCACATGAAAAAATAGGTCGTTGAAATTTGGCTCTCCTTATGATGTCATAAGGAGCTCTTATTATAATAATACCACCCCTTAATCTGCACTATCCAATGACAGCGCTGCCATTTAGTGCAGAGAAAAATAGAAAATAATTCACAGCACAATTGAGTTTCAATTGCAACAAACTGCTCATTTGCATTTTAAAGGACACACCCAAAACACCACATTTTTGCACACATGTACAAAGTGTCAATTTTAACATCCTTAAATAATTTTTTTATATGGTATTTTGAGCCTCACATATGTGCTCTGGGGACACCAAAGATTTATTTGACATCTTAAAAAAGTCTTGTGCCATGGCCCCTTTAAAACTAAGATTAACCCATATACATGGTGTTTACATTTCTTATGTGTCAGTGAAGGGACGTCTGATATAAACACTGATCTGATCTCTCTGTGCAGCAGTTATAAGGAAAACTTCCGTTCCAGCTGTGAGCTTGATCAGATTCCCATCAGAAATTCCTGACATTCTTTGGGAATGTTGCTGGAGTTCTCTGGAGGTGAAGTATGTGGATTGTCTGCATGTTTGGTTGTCCGGCGCAGACCCCCTTCAGGTTCTGGGGACCGCCCGTCTCTTTCTCTCCTGTGCTCAGTCTTTCTCTCATGCATCTTCTGATCGGTGGTTGCCGGGGCGGCGGTCAGATATTCAGTTCTCCAGTAATGAACGTCTCTGAGCTGGACGTGAACGTCTGGATCAGACTGAACTCCGACAGGATTCCTGCTTACGAGTTCGTGTAGAGGTCAAAGGTGAAGTGTGAAACTCACTTTAAAGAGTCTGGTTGTCCTCATTATCCTGTGACTGATGTAATGAAGAAAATACTTGAACTCTACCCGTGGTTTGAGAAACATAAACATAACATTTCACAATTGAAGTATTTTATCTCTGCTGACAGTTTGTTAAGGTGTTTAATGATTTTATAATGCATACCTATATTGTTGCCTCCTGTATAAGGGTTTTCGGGGAGCTCTTAGGCCACAGTGTGTCTTGTTGCAGCAATGCTGAAGTTGGAGAACAGGAAGAATTAGCCCGACTCTCTAACCCATCAGACTTTTATTCATTTCCTCAGACTTCGCTTCGGTTCAGGAGCGGTTAGGAATATCAATAGCCGACGGAGAGGTGTGGAAAGTTCAATCACTCAATTGAAGTGGAAAGATCAGCGAAAACTTATTAACAACGATTCGTGGAAGAAAAACTGTTGCGAATTCTTATGAGATCGGCCAACCTTTCCCAAATCCGCACAAAGGCCACGTGGCGATAGCAAACTCATTGTTCATTTAAGGCACTTGTGAGTAAACCTAACAAAGGTCATATCCCTGAAGAACCAAGACATTAAATCTGCTCTATGTATTGATTGGTTTGTTATTAGTTGGGGAGAGTGGAGAAGAATCCATCTGTGTAGAAGAAGACCTGAGGTCTCTGTAATAAAAGGAGGATTTGGATCCTGTCGAAGAGGAATAACTGTTGACTCTTGATATAAAACTCTGTGGCTTGAAGTCATTTAGCAAAGATGAGTGAGATGAACACTGAATAACACAGATGAGAGGAAAGAGAAATTCAGATTTATCTTATGAGTTTCTATTTATGCATTTGGCAGACACTTTTATCCAAAGCAACTTCAGTGCACTTCAAGCTATACATTTTCATTGTGTTCCCTGGGTTCAAACCCATGACCTTTTGTGTTGCAAACTCAATGCTCTACCTTCATGATGTCATTGAAGAACCATTTTTGGGAAAGAAAGGTGATTTAAGCAATTTTGAGCGTGGCATGGTTGTTGGTGCTGGATGGGCCGGTCTGAGTATTTCACAATCTGCTCATTTACTGGGATTTTCACACACAACCATTTCTAGGGTTTACAAAGAATGGTGTGAAAAGGGAAAAACAGCCAGTATGCAGCAGTCCTGTGGGTGCCTTGTTGATGCTAGAGGTCAGAGGAGAATGGGCCGACTGATTCAAGCTGATAGAAGAGCAACTTTGACTGAAATAACCACTCGTTACAACCGAGGTATGCAGCAAAGCATTTGTGAAGCCACAACACGCACAACCTTGAGGCGGATGGGCTACAACAGCAGAAGACCCCACCGGGTACCACTAATCTCCACTACATCTCCAATACATATTTTTTGTAACTGGTCACCATTTCTGATCACTCTCTGCTATTTGATGATATCATGTAAATGTACAGTATTTATTCCCATTTTCTCATCCACCAGGCATTGCTTAGAAAAGTTATAGCACAACTATCCTGACTCATTCAAGGTGTATTTTATGTTAAAATATTTACTCAAAACATTGTTTTTTTAGTATTCTGACCAGCTGACATCACAACATCGGCTCAACCAATAGTGTGAGCTTAATGTGACCAATATCCAGAATATTGAGAACAGGTTATTGTGAAATGACATTTATGCAGTGGCTTAGTAATTGTACACTTTATATTTAAGTAAACACAACTTGAAAAAAATACATGATTGGAAAATTCCAGGTGAGATAGGAAGGTTGTTTGTTTGTAAGAGAGCATGATTTGGTGGTGGTATCAACATGCACATGGTTTACATTTCCCCAAATCCCACATGGATTCTTCTCAGAGAGCACGGGTCAATTTGTGAAGATACTGCAGGGGACAAAACAAATTCACAATATATGTTGCTGGGATTATTGTAATCTTGGATAAAGAAAACAGATTCTTGTTCAAACAGAAGTAATGCGGATAGAAGATAAAAATCAAGAATATATTGTAATACCAAAGCCAAGAAAGAGTAGTTTTAAACATAATTGTATGCAGCTATTCATCATTGTTCTCACAAAATAAGCTACAGTAACAAAGACATTGAAGAAACATCTGAACATCTGATAGTCGATGTCTTTATGAAGCCACATCTTTAACATTTCAACTCTGATCTTCTGACCTTCTCATCCTCAACTACAGCTTCTGCTTAATTCAATTCAAGTGAAAAGTCTGCGTAAATATTATCATAAACTTCTTCACCTTCCTACAGCGACAGACACGGCTGTGTTCACATGAGATGATGTGTCTGAGGATTTCTCTACATAATAAAAACAATGCAGGATTCATTCAGTCAACACACACTTATAATTCAACAGCAAACGCATGCGTGGCGTTAAATGATGATTTTTGTAGGGTTCATCACTTTGAGTTTCACAGCCTTATAGAAATAAATGATTATTTGTTCCGTGTATACATTTGTATGTATACGAGTTTTCTGATAAGAAATGCATGTTTTAATAGATTGATGCCTAAGTTGCAATAAGGTTAACTACAGTATGTATTTTAATATTTCTTAATTCCAATTTCATAAGAAATTGAACCTTTTTAGCTAGTTCACCTTTTCTTTTCAGAGAGATAAAATGTTGTATTGGACCATGTCTGTTGTCTGTGCAGTCTCTACTGTGTCTCTGATGGTTTAATAAAAGGTGAGATCTCTATGTTCATGTCATGTGACTCTCTCACCTCTCATAACCGATCACCGCGCTGGGGGCCCAGACAACAATCCCAAGATTCCATGTGCTTTTGTCCGGAAATCACAGACACAAACTGGGGGTCCGACGCTGAGCTGTGGAATTTAGATGAAAGACTTTGTCTGGTCCAGCAGGTGGCTGTGCTTACGTTTCATCAAAAGATGATTGCTTCTGTTTGCCCGTTGTTTTTGAGTCCACCAGTATAAGATGCCAAGTTTACAGGTTCACCAAGTTTAAAGGTCAATGTTGTGACTTATAAATTATAAATTATTAATATAGAAAATGTACAGTTCTCCTGGTGCCACACAATATACTCCTCAATTTATGGTGAAAAATGATAGCATATTGATGAACACAGTACAGTAAATGCTATTTTACTCTATCATGCACTTAGGAAGTAAATGCATGAATTACTGCATCATTTGTCTCCATCATATTTTTATTATTATCATGAGTATTTTATTTTATAATGCATTTACATATTTTGATGTTTTATGAAGGACTTTTATTTTGGTGTGTGATTCCTACTGGATATATTTTTTAGGTTAAATTTCAATAAAAGTCAATATGTGTCTTTGATAAGATTAAGAGTAATTTATGTTCAGATGTCTCTCACATTACATTCGTTCACATGACTTTAGATCTAAGAGAGATGTTTCATGTGAGTGTTTGTCCAATGGGATTTCTCTACAGATATTTTGTCCTCTCTGTCTAGGGTCCCTGGGTCCAAATATCTTAGCTTGATCTGCACCAGGAGAACAATGAGCTCATAACCGTTTTACTGAAGTAGCTCTAGAAGAAAGATTGAAAAGAGAGTCGGTTTTCTTACGCTAAAGCTCTGATGAGAACTCTATAAAGCGCTTGCCAACGTAGTCGGTTTCAATCCAAGTTTACTCCCTGCCAAAATCCCTCAGTCATTCCAAGTTTTTCATTTCTGAGCTTCCAGACCCGTAACCGTTCCCCACTTTTGAGCTCACGTGAGACGAGGGACCCTGGACTTATCAAACGGGCTTTTGTTCTCTCTGGCTTGGCCTGGGTCTCCGAGGATGAGAGATACAGTTAATATCCAGGGAAGTGGTCCTAATCGCCCCGTGCTATTACTGCACCTAATATCAGATGGGATGACAGACTTATTGATTTCAGAGACCCAGGTGGACACAGGTGACTTCTCCCCTCCATTGCTCTGATTTGATCTCCATCTCATCGGTTTCATGGCACGTCGGGCCCAACTCAAGCCATTACCTCCAGGACTGAGCTTTATCTCTCAATTGGACCTATTATTTGCATTAAACCTTTTAAAGGTGCTCTCTTTGGACGTAAAATAGTGATGATTGTCTTGAACTCAGTTCAATACAATACAAATCTCTTGAATATGACTGCATGTGTAGCACTAGTCACCCACAAATCTTGTGTTATCAACATCAGCTATAGCGTGTGCAGTTTAAGGGACTCGGCACGCTAAGTGTTGGCAAGCTCTCTCTTAAGCTATGTTAGCCTGCTGTCTGTCACCGGTGTTGAGATTGCCGGTAGGAACTTAATCATACGCCATTGTGCTTTCCTGTGATCTATAAAGAAACCCCATTGAGTTTTCTGTCAGTGCTCAGTTTGATATTGTGTCCATCATAATATTGATTCAGTAGGAAATGTAATGGCACATTGATTTCTTGCTGAAGGTGGTGAATGATAGACACACGTCCGTTCTGTATTCCGGTGTGACTCCATCAAACCTCTAAACGCTCGTTCTTAAGGCCGTTGAGGGAAAATATTTTTGATTGTTTTATGGCTGTTCAGAGAAGGGTATGGTTGCTATAATATTGATCTTCTAACCAACTTGGACAAAATGTGAAAACTGCTCAATCAGACTTCACCGGGAGAGACTCACTAAACTTTAATTACTTTAAAGTATTCTTTTTTACTTTGATAAGAAATATAGTTCATATTGAAATCTCAGACATTGTTGAAATCTCAGACATTACATCACATTACTGTAATACAAAAGGATATTTAAGACATGAAGATGTATTTATTTTCAGTATAAAAAATCTTTCGTTACCTGTAAACAACATTTTTGGTTTATATGTTGTTCTTGTGGTGAAATGTTCTTGACAGGTTTTATGATATGAAAACATATCATATCAAATAAATAAATAGTCATCCCTTGTCTTCATGAAATATTTAATACAGCGAGTATCTAAATAATAATCAGAGCATCTTTATGATTGACAGAATCTTTTAATATGAGTTCAGTTCAACTCTGACAGCTGATTGTATGATGACATGTACAGTATATAGCATAAGATTTGCAGTGTGATGTTAGAAGTCAACATGGACAGAGAGCGAATAAACACAGCTGCTTATCTTTTGATCTTCATACTTATTCTACAGCCGTATTTAGGTTTATTTGCCCTATTTTGTCATGTGAGCTTTTTGAAAGATAAACTGAGATCCAACATTCATACATAACAAAGAATCTCTTTATTACAGATTATAACTACAACACGTGTCTTTTAGATTGGGGAGCTATAAAAAATAATATCAACATTACCAAATTTCATCATTCTTTGGCAGACAGTTTTTGCATATATGTAATTGTACACTGTTATAATTTCAGTATTGTTTAAATGATTTTTCAAAGGCCCTAAACACATCACCTTTGAGAGGACAGGATCTTCATAAGTAGATTATTGCAGATGTTAGGGATCTGGGACAGTTACAAGTTTAAAACCCAGATAAATTTATAAACAGAAGACTGAAGACATTTGGTCTTTCGTGGTTTTTTTTAAAGACACATCTTAAAAAAAGGTATTTCTCTGATGTTGTCCAATTGCGCCTCCTAATGGAGATATTGTGTTTTTCATGGGATTTGAATTATTCCATGAAATATTTACATTTCTATGTCTCTTCCTAAATTGTCTACTTTTTGGTCCAGTCGTTTTTTTTTTATAATCACATTAAGAGAACCAAGTGTCTTGCCAAATTTACACTTTTCATACCAAAACAATTATCATAATCGACTGATAACATTTCAGAAATACACACAAAAGCACACACAAAGACAAATCAATAAAATGTATATTTTTCACCATCTGCTGTGATGTTATTCAGCTATTGTAATATATTACAATAGAGTATAATCCCAATAATAATAAATACTAAATAATAATAAAAAAAAGTTTTTATTTTATGTTAATCTTTTGTGTTCCCTGCTGAAAAAAACAATAAAACCATTACAGAAAATTCTAATGGTTTTATTGGGAATTTTATTGGTTCTATTGAAATATGGCCCAAAACACACTACAGTGTATTGTTTTTTGTTGGTCTCTAATGGTATGTATTGGTTCTATTGGTTCTTGGTTCTAATGGAATATGGCCCAAAACAAACTACAATGTAGTGGTTTGAATGGTAAAAGCTAATGGTTCCTATTGGTATTTTAATGGAAACCATTAGAAATTTCTGTAATGGTTTTATTGTTTTTTTCAGCAGGGTTGTGTTGAAAATGAGATTGTGATACTTGTTGTACCTTACATTTTAAATTCTGCATATCCAACAAGCACTTAAATAGAGCCTTTTTTAAATTGAAGTTAAAAATCAAATTTAATCTGGAAATAAACAGAAAGTATCAGGATTTTGTTAAATTAAATTAAGGGAAACATTTTACAGAGCGAATGCCTGTCAGTCAGCTGTAATGAGGGCGTGTTTGTTTACATTCTCTTTGCGCCACGCGACCTCAGCGTAATGACGTAAGAAGCGCGCTACGCTCCGGCTCGCGGAAGAGATGAAGCGCTTTAGCTTTCAGTGAAGCCGACAGAAATGAAGCGTTAAACGGTAAGAAAGCGATTTATTATATCGTGTTTGTGTGTGAAAACTGGGCATATTGATCTCTCTTATAAACAGCAGTGTTTGTGTCACTGTTTAAATCATTAAATATTCTTGATATGTGCTGATGCTAACTAGCCGTATAGCAGTTAGCCTGAATTCTGACAGTACACTGCTATAAAAGATAATAAAAGTCTAGATTTGAAACATAATACAGTTCGGTTCTGTTCTTATGATTTTTACTTGATTGTCCACAGGAAAGATTTTAGAGTCATTATTTATGTCACTGTTTTTTTTCTTTTAGTGCTTATCTGAATCTAGTAAAATACATCTCATAAATTCATTAAACAGAAACTTTCAGAATATTTTTGTCATTTAGCGTTTTGTTACATCATGTAACATAAACAATATTACCTATAATATTTTGTCTTAATTGTTACAGTGGTTATTTTGTGCGAGGGATGCACATTACTGTATTTGTTTTTTGCCCATTTCTTATATTATGTAAATCAGTAACATACAGAGACTTATCTATCCTATCTATTTTAGAGCTTTTCCAGGTAACCATGGAGACAGGGGCGAACTCATTCCATGTGGAGTTCCCAGATTTTTCCTGCTCGCTCCTAAAGAAATTAAACCAGCAGCGGCAGAGGGGTCAGCTATGTGACCTCATCGTGTCTATAGGTGGTCATCAGTTTCGGGCTCATCGGGCGGTGTTGGCTGCCAGCTCGCCGTACTTCTGCGATCAGGTCCTGTTGAAGAACAGTGCCCGCGTGGTGCTGCCGGACGTCATGCATCCGTGTGTCTTTGAGCAGCTCCTCCTGTCCTGCTATACGGGAGCGCTTTCTGTGCCGTCTGGAGAGGTCGTGGCCTTCCTCACGGCCGCTAGCTTCCTGCAGATGTGGCATGTGGTGGATAGATGTACTGAGCTGCTCGAGGTGGGGAATAAAAAAAACAGCGGTGGACGTTTTGAACACAGGTCATCTCCAAAAGATGAGGATTACACCACAGATAATGAGGACGATGGTCAGACTGCGGATCAAGGAGAGGATATAGCTGAAGATGGGATTTCAGTTCCGGTGCAAAGCGCAAGCTGCTCTTCTCCGGATAATCTGAGCAGCGAGTCGGATGCTACGGAAAACCAGTGCACAAGACCTGCATACATTCCACCGAGCATTATGGGACGCAGGAAGAAAGTGCACGTTAAAACTGAGAGGTCAGGACGAGAGGCCTGCGCTGGACTGTTTGCCAGCGAGCCCACGGTAAGCGATTCGGATCAGAACTGTCCAAACGCGGTAGCGGATTGTTTCGATGAGAAGTTGGTGAGCCGTCTCGAGGAGTGCCTGGATAGTAATTGCTCATACGAGGAACCCTTGGACTTCTACGGCACCTCCACAGAGGGCTTTTCACAGAGTGCGGATGAGATCTCCAACCCGGCATCCAAGGATAAACCGCAGCTAGATGTTGCTAAAGATGAGGAGGTCTCTGTTAACGTTGACAGCGGTCTAAAGGAACAGACGTGTCACTCGGGGTTCACTTCTGTGATGTATAAGCTCTATCCGTGTCAATGCGGCAAGAGTTTTACGCACAAAAGCCAGAGGGACCGTCACATGAGCATGCACCTCGGGTTGCGGCCGTTTGGTTGCGCCGTTTGCGGAAAGAGTTTTAAGATGAAGCATCATTTGGTCGGTCACATGAAGATCCACACGGGCATCAAACCCTACGAATGCAGCATGTGCTCGAAACGTTTCATGTGGAGAGACAGCTTTAACCGTCACACCTCCACTTGCGCAAAGGCCCACCAGACACGACGGGCCAGACTCGAATCTGAGTCCCAGATCTGCTAGTGCTCAGTTGGGAAACCCTGTCATGATAATGTCCATTATCAGAGCATCAGACGAGCACTGTATACAGCCACAGAGAATGAGTTTCTTTGCTTTTTATTTAAAACAAACTTCTTTTTTTTCAATTGAGGTCTCTGTGGAGTTACAATGATATCAGTGCCACAGGATTTATTTATGCCTTCATCTGAACTGGCTTCTGTTTTGGCACTGGCAACACATTCAGTTGTTCAGCTGTAGCGAGTGTTTTAAATCGGATTGTTTCTGCCATAAAGCTTCTAAGCCATTCTAATCCATTTATGCTCCAAAAGTCAACAGATTTATTAGGATTTCATTGGCATTCTTTCAGCAAATGGTATTAAAAGTTCTTGTAGTGATATTCATTTTGTCCACAAAAATGATTTATATTGTGCCATAATTGTAAAATAGTAAGAATGTTTATTTAAAAAAGTGAGTCTCACAAAACATGTCCAAAGATTTCACCCTAAAAATTTAGCAACAAAATAGTATTTTAATTAAAAAGTAAGAATGAAGCCCTTTGGATTAGCATTGTTTTATTAAATATATTACAATGAATCAGATTTTGCCTCAATATTTTCTCAGTATTGTAATGTCGAGATGTTTTATTTCTTTATATATTTAATAATACCATGCAGTGTAAAAACTTTACCATTTTAATGTATTTTTTTTTCAGTACAGTAATGTGAGGGGTTTCCTAACTGTTATACGTTTTTCTGCATATATATATTTGGGGGAAAATTGGACCTTGACAAGCTTTGTGAAATGTAATCATTTTTATAACATTTGATCTGAATTGGATTTCAGAGAGAGTAACACCTGTAAATATCATTCACCAGTGAAGTGAAACTTCATAAAACAGTGATTTATTTAAGAGTATAAAAGAAAAGCAGCTTGATGTTTAATTTGATCAATGTTATGTACAGTATGTGCCATGAATGAATGGTTGTTTTAATTGATCTGTTATCACAGTGATACAATTAACCACAAACCTCTTTTACAACATTACCTCAGATGTTTGTGAATTTTGTAGTTTTTGGATATGTTAAAAAAGGTGCATAGACCTAGTTTGAGTTTAGATCATTCTTAATTAAAATACATGCTCATTTTAATATAAATGTATATAAATGAAAGTGCTATAAGCTACAGCACTCTAAAATGTGATTTTTTTGCATTTTTAATAATCGCCTCAACAGCTGACAATCAGGTAGATAGATACAGTATGAATGAGGTTTTGCCTCAAAATTTGGTCAGACTTTACCTCACTAAAGGCATCAATGCTGTAATAGAATTACTATGATTTATTTTTGTTCGATTAAACAAGATTATACATTAAAGGGTGGTTTCCCGGACAGGAATTATCTTAAACCAGGACTATAGGCGTTAGTTTAATTGGGAAATATAACTAGTTTTAACCCACATGCCTTACTATAACATTACTTGTGTGCATTTTGAGGCAAAACAAAGGGCACTGATGCATTTTAAGACATGTCAGTGCAAGTTGTTTTCAGTTTGGACAGCTCTTACATTTATTTTAGTCTTTGACTACACTAATCCCTGTCCAGAAAACCACCCTATGAAATGTATTATTATTTAGGCATGCATTATGTTGTTTGCTTTTATTAACAAAGTTTTATAGAATTATATATTCTGGCTTTAAGTATGTAATTTGCTTAAATGTTTTAATACAGATTGGTTAAGTAGTATAACTGTAATTAATTACTGTAACATTTCAGGTCTGGGATGGAAAATCTTTGTGATTTTTTTTTTAATCAGCAGGTGAAGTTTTAGGATGTGGCTTTATTCATCACTACCTCAACTGGACTCATAAATCTGTGGATCAGAAAGCCTTTCTGACTGGACTACACCGTTCCTCGCTTACAGTAAAACCCTGTTGTGTTTTCTTCTTATAGAAGAACTGTGAGATGTTGTACAAAGATGTGTTTAGCAATAAATGTTTTATTTGTACTGGAGTTCTTGTTGGGTTGCACAAACAATAATTGTCCATCAAGTGAATGTATTTTGTTTGTTTTAAATGATATTTTAGTGCTTTCACCACTAGATGGCAGCCTCAATTTATATAAGATTAATAACGAATAAAAAACAACTGAAAAATCAATGCACTGCCATTGTGCCATGAATCTGCATTAAACGAAATAAATGCAATTTATAATAATGCAATTAATTTAAATACAATATATGTATACAATATATTTATAATAATGTAATAAAATAAGATAAAATATATTTATAACAATGCAATTAATTTAAATAAAATATATTAGTCTTGATTACTAGTCAACTCTACATTAATAATTAGTGAAAATGCAAGAAAGAATTTGTCAACCTTATTAAATAATATGTCTACATTTTAAAGAACAACAACCAATATTACATTCTGTAAAAACATTTTTTTTAATGTTATTATTTATATGATTTATTTATGAAAACGTATGGAAAGGTTTTATTATTATAATAATATTGAAGAAATGAAAGCGTGTGACATCCAGTCAGATGCACCTGCGCGTCCACTTCAAAATTCACATAGAACCGCTGACCCGCTGCAATTGGCTGCCGCTTCTTCCGTGGGCGGGGTTTGTGTCCGAAGAGGCGTATGATTAGTCAGTTTTCCTGTCCGTCAGATCAAAGGAACCTACCTGACACTTCCTGTCCCTTAAATGTTTCGCTTTATGTCAGCGTGACATTTGTGTATCTCTGCCATGTTTGTGTACATCTTTCGCGTATATGTTTATATTTATAAGACCTCACGCGCTGGATTATTTATCTGACGCACGATACACTGGATTATATGGGCAGCCGAGCTTCTTTAATGGATTATGAAATGATTGTTGCGTCTCCTCATTGATTTACATCAAACAGAAAGGTAGGCGAACTCTGTGTCTCAGTTTAGTGATGGGGATGTGTTTGTGGTTTGTATCGATAAGCCTGTGAAGTATTGATTAGATGTGGGGTGTGTGTCTGCACGTCATTAATAAGAGTTGGTAAAGGTGAAAGGTTAGAGCCCTGTGCGCGTGCACAGAGCGATTGTTACATGTTGCGCGTGAGCGAGCTGCTACTTCCTTTATGAACTGTATAGTGTTTCAGTGTGTTTGTTCATATTTGAGGTCTCTCTCTCTCTCTCTCTCTCTCTCTCTCTCTCTCTCTCTCTCTCTCTCTCTCTCTCTCTCTCTCTCTCTCTCTCTCTCTCTCTCTCTCTCTCTCTCTCTCTCTCTCTCTCTCTCTCGGGGCATACAGTATGCAACAAATCATAATATAAGCTAAAAACTGCACAGAATGTAATAATAATGCATAGAGAGTTTGTGTTGTTTAATATTACTATTCTTATATATAATACACTGAAAAACTTCTTTGTGTCTGGTTTAAAAAAGGCCATGTGTCCTCGAAACTTAAATTTCTTTCTATAACAAGGTGTTCATTCCTAATGGCAGAGAGCCAGAGCATTCCTTAATCCAGGAACAGGTGTAGTATTCATCTTATGGGCACGCTAGTGTTGTTTTACTCACTGTAATGCTTCACAAACTCAATTCATACAGGTGATCACGAATAGTGCAGACATAAATAGTTTAGTCATGAGTTGTAAGTTTCAGTTTTGTCTTCACTTTGTCATTCATCACATCCGTAAAATGCATTACTCAGAATTTTTTCCCCATTCACTCGTTCTCATGTTCTTCTGAACCTTTGTGACTTCTGAGGAAGACGAACAGGAAGATTTTTCTCATGTTAAAACCTGGACTGTTCTTTACAGAGCTAACGAATTTATGATTTGTATGACTCTTACATTTTTATTTCGCCCCTCTTGATGACTTTCTTTATTAAAATTAATTTATTGCTTGCTGGTATCAATTAAAAACATTATTATCTGACTGACAATCTTGCTCTATTTCAGTGATATTCTAGAAATGAGATCGTGTTTGCTTGCTGCTGCAGTCGCTACTTCCTTCTGTCGAGGTTTTTTGCCATTTTGGAGACATTATGGGTCAGTTTCCTGGACAGATTTGAGAAATAATCAAGGACTAGGCCTTAGTTATTTTATGACATTTAAGTAGTAATTACAAATAGGGCTGTCACGATTAAGAAATTTGGCTGACGGTTAATTGTTTAATAATAATCAATTCTTAATAAAATGGTCGGTTGCATAAACATAGTCGTGACTTGACAAAACTTTTTTGACTAACTTTTAACTTAAAGGTTTATGCAACCGGCCACTGGTCTATATGTAGACTTGTGTTTGGTAGCACAATGAGGGCAGATGAGGGTTTTTTCTCTACCAGGCACAGCCATCTGACATTACAGGAGCATTGATGGGGAAACTTCTCTTCTATAAGGTCATGCCCAGAGGCTATAATTTTATTTTTATCTCCCACACTCCCTCATAAAGTGGCTTCATCTACTATCAATTCTGAACTTCAATGTCTTCATGAGTCATTAATCTGTATGTGTTTCAATCTTTAAATGCTTCACAAATGTATTAAGTATCGGTCAGTCTTTACCATAGTAATTTGAAGCTGGTTGCCTGAAGCCATTTATTGGCAACTGGTCTGTAAAATAACTGTAGTAAAGTACTTAAGGGTTAGGGTTAGGCCAGGGCTGTCAGGTCATCTGGTGTGAAGTCATTGAAGGCTGGATTGTGGATTCATAGGTACCCCGTGAGCCGATGATGAGCCCTGTGTTTTCACGTTGGCAGGATCTCATCTGTACAGAAAATGTCCAGGTCATATTTCACCATAAATTTAAATAAAAATATTTCAAGTAAAAAAGAGTGCAGCATAATTTAAGAGAATTATAACTTGCTTTTGTATGTTTCCTGGTAACAGGTTTCTCTTCCAAAATGCAAATGATTCAATAATGAAATGGTTTAAATATTAAGAAGTACATATGGAGTAAATATGAAATGTGTTAAATTTCAAATGTTGATCTCTAGGTCTTCAGCTGTTGAATTAATGAGGTTGTATTTTTGTTTATATACACACTTCTGTTTAGGCGACTTGCTTTTTTAGGTGCTGCAAATGTCAGCCGAGAGGAGATCGGTATAGATGACGTTCTTGCCCCCCAGGGCCACACAGTGTGAAAATATACACAGCGTCAAAGCACAGATCGAACGTGTGTGAAACATTAGATTATGACCCAGTTATCACAATGCAGACATTTGATATGAGATCACCTGATGATTTCTGCTATTTCATTTTAATTGCAACCCTTATGAAGCCCGTCTAGAAGTCATTTAATATCACATTAACAGTGTATTTATTTATCACAGTATAGTCATTTCAACAACAGAAAAGGATTTATATGTTGGTAATAATGGCAATTTTTGGATTAAATGAAATATCTTTTCTCTTTATGGAATTTGATAATGGCAATAAGATTGAATCACACGTCTGGATTTGTTTTATGTAAAACTTTATGAAGCTGATAGTTTAATCTTTAAATTCTGATTGGACGAGTCATTTTCAAAGCAGTTTTAAAATAGCCGATACATACGCACACCTGTGACTGGACATCAATTATATATTACTAGTGTAGGTCATGATGTTACTGAGCAACCATAAACAACTAAGTTGTCTAGCAAACTCCCCTTTACAACAAGTTATTTGTGGACAATGTATAGATTGAAAGATACAAGTAAATGTATAGATTGATATATGGTCATTAAAAACAAAGAGTTTCACCTCAGTGTTCTCCTGTATTTCCCTTTGATGGTTTATCTGAAGTGTTGGGTGACATCAGATCTGCTGAGTGTGCTTGTGGACCGCAGTGATGTCATGGATTGAATCTCTGATGAGCTCTGTTCTGCATCTGAATCCCTCATGACTGAACACCATAATAAGCATGAGGTGTATTTATAACCGGTTGTTCACACCTTGAGGTTTGACTGGAAAAAGTGAGAGAGCTGAACCTCAGCTTCAATTTTTGAAGCGTCTCAGTACGTTTACATGCAAACAAATAATCCGTTTGTAATCATATTGATGGCTCAATCATATTAAAAAGCCTTCATGTAAACACCTTAATCAATTAAATTGACTGAGGACGATCGGATGCAAATTTGTATCATATTGAAGGGGGTGGTGTAGTCCGATCTGTGATCCGATCAGCAGGAGAAAAGTGCGCATGTAAACACGTGAATCATATTATTTTCTCAATCGGATGCAAAAATACATTGTGCACATGCGCAGAACATTTGTGCTTAAGTTCACGTCTTATTATTCCTCTTATGTCACATGATCCTCGTTACAAAATTGCAATAGCAAAGCAATGGCATCACGCATTATAAAGGTAACGTTAATGAGGTCACACGCTGTACGTTCTGCAGTGTTTAATGTGTACTTTTGAAACATTAGGTTACTTAAAGCAAGAAAATAGTGTTGTGCCTTTTGAAAAGTGTGTTTTCATTACCTATATCTGAAAACTTCTGAGAACAACTTTCTCCAACTTAGTTTTGACTTTTATTCAGAGATAAAGCGTGAACTCGACGAGAGATGCCGTCCGCAGTGTAGCATTGCCAACCAGTTGTTTTTAGTCTGCGGGTTAAAGATTAAATGATTTTGTTGATTAGTTATTGATTTTTGGCCTGTGAACAGTCATTGGGATGTTTTTGGGTTAGTTTTGAATGTCCATTCGCATGGTTTTGATTTTTACATATTCCTATTCATAAATATAAAAATCGCGGGCATTGGCCTTTCTTACTCACTCATATTAAATAAATTTAAATTCAAATAAAATTTTCATGACTTTCAGAGAATTACACAATATTAAACAAGACTACATTTTAAAACCCTAAAATGAATAACATTGCTGGATTCATTTAAAATTTTTCTAATATTTAATTTGTTTGACAGAGGCATTTTCTCCTATGCAATAACAATTACATCAAAACACAACATAAATTCACAAAAGATGTTAATTTTATTAATTCTCTGTAATTCACGTCTTTTAAAATTCATGCACTTGCGAGGAACAGCCCTTCATCCAGTGATCTTGAACCCAGTTTTCATCAGCGACCGTAAACGTCAAATCTCGCGTTTGTTATGAATTTAAATTCAAATATTGCGCCTCAAGAAGCTTTACAATTTCTTTACGGCAGTGATATCAAACACTCATTGACTCTTGCGTGCTACGTCACAGATTTACAACATTATTGTCTTTCAGTCGATGTACTTTTGAAATTTGAATAAGTTATTGTGATTACACTTGTCTATAATCTTAATGCTTTTTATTTCTTACAATACATGATTTTAATAAACTGTTTTAGGTAGGACTGTATAGACCGTTTCAAAGGGGGGAACATGAGGTGACGCGATAAGCATCTGGTCTGAACTTTACTTCCGGTTTCTGTTTGTTTAATGGTCTGATTAGTAGCTGAAACTGAACTCTTAAACAAATACCTCGTCGAAAATAACAAATGTTTTGGTTTCAAATTCCTAGGTAATCTATGTGTTGTTTATTTTGCTTGTTATATAAATAAACTACTTTAAAAGGACTTTTTTGTTATTTATTCTTCGCGGAGTTTACCGGAAGTTACGTGACGACCACGAAAGCTGCGTGTTTATGTTGTAACTGCTGAAATTGTCTATTAGCGGCTTAAAAGATTCTTTAAATGCTATATTGTAACAAAAATGTTACACTTTTAAACGTTTCTGTCCGTTATGTTGCATAATATAAAATGAATACATTTTTTATAAAAAAAATTATTTTTTGATTTTAAAGGGTTTGGGGTAGGGTGGTAACATTATTGCTAAAATGGTCAAAGAGAAATAATACTGCAATCTTAAATTTTTTTAAAGTTTTGTAGCTGTAAAACGTAATAATGCTATGAGTGAATGTTGCAAATAAGTCTACATTGTAAGCTTCAGCATCTATTTAAACGTACAAAATACGTTTTGTGTTTTTGAATGTTACATATTAATACTAGGTTGCTTGCTTTACATGAAGTGAGAAATATCTGAAAATGTGTCGCCTGGTTGTTACACAACAATATTCTGCTTCTGTGATCAATGTGATCCTGCGAGCTTTTCATGAGATCTCAGAGGAATCTTCTCTTCAGCAAACACTACACTATGACCTTCTGTCTTTATTCTGTCAACTGTGTTACGCTGCTGAATGTTTGATAAATTAAGAACTGTGGCCTTTGGTATAATGCATCCTAAATGGAAGTACACACCACATACAGTTTTCATTCAAATACAATTTTTATTTGATGGAGGATTGATTGTGATACAGTAAGGATGCAGTTGATCATATCAATGCCAATTGTACTTTTATAATCACATTTCGTACCATGGTCTAATCGCATTGTTTACTAATGTGTGCATACAATGACAATAAAGATTGATTTGATGATTCCTCCAAGTAACTTTGAATGCCATGTTAATATGGTATTATAATCATCCACTACCTTGGTACAATAAAAGTACCTTAGCAGTACTGTTACTGTTATGGTACTGCCAAAGTCCTGGTTTTCTTGTGACTTTAATATTTTCAGTAAACACTTAAAGACCCTGTGTGTGGGGGTTTATTTTGCATTATTCCCCAGCTGACTGCAGAGTAAATCTGACATCCAGGACAAAGTATATACATTAAGAAGTATAGCAGGACATCTCTGATTCAGTCCGC
Source organism: Paramisgurnus dabryanus (assembly GCF_030506205.2). Classification (NCBI taxonomy): domain Eukaryota; kingdom Metazoa; phylum Chordata; class Actinopteri; order Cypriniformes; family Cobitidae; genus Paramisgurnus; species Paramisgurnus dabryanus. The sequence goes on along the minus strand of NC_133341.1, from coordinate 33,214,247 downwards.
CACATTGTGTTCAGGGTTTGGTTTCCATGGGTGACCATCAAAGGCCATTCAGAAAGTCACAGCAGCAGGCAGCCGCCCCACATTCCAAGTGGTTTGCTGTTGCCATGACGACTCCGTCTCAGTGCAGGGGATTGTGGGAGTGATGAGGGATGAGGATTGTGTTGCCATGTATGATTCCTGAAATATAATAAAAGCGCTGGCTACCATCAAAATCTAAACTTTTGCAAATATTTCCATTTGAGTGTGGTCACTTTTTCCAAATGTTTCCCGTCATGAAGTGCGTGAATTACGTTTTCAACACCTCATACCAATATTTATCTGGTTTAAATCTTTAGCCTGCTTTCCTCTATGTGCTGAATATACTTCTTGTAGGGATTTGTACATTTGTGATGTACTGATACATGGATATCATAATATCATAAAGACATGGGATGTTGTGCATGGCAACGTGCTAAAAGATATTCACAGGATCTTCGTATGTTAGATTTAATGTTTTCCTGCCCACATGGTGATGATTACATCATCAGACAACCTGTTCAGCAGCAGTTACTACAGTTTGATGATAAGATCATTTCTTTACAATAACATGCACTTAAAACTGTACACTAAGAGCATATACACTACTGTACTGAGAGAGAGAGAGAGAGAGATTTCCATCTGCCTCCTCATGCACCTGCCCTGTCCTCTTCCTCCTTCACTCTTGCCCCTTCTTTTATTTTCATTCTCTGAATACCATCATCATACCGGGGGCAGGTGGAGCTGAACATCTAGACTCCCATACAGGATCCCTAAGACTTGAGCATGTCTTAAAAAAAAACATAATTAATACCAAACCAATTTAATCTTTTAATTGAGATTTAAAATCTCTTTTACCAGAGTGACCTGGCAAAGAAAGGCAGCAACAAATAACAAGAGTAAACAAATATACAACAAAACATAAAAAACACACTCAAAAATCACAACAACAATTTATAAAAACATAAAACACATAATTTGTTAAAAGCAGTTCAAACTCATTTAATGATGGAAGCGTGGTAAGCGTCAGGGTATTCAGTAAGTTATTCCAAGAAGCAGCAGCATTATATATAAAATATTTTTTCTCTATCTTTGCTCGAACCCTGGGAACGTTAAGATGCAACAAATCATTTGAATGAAGTTTGTAGCATTCTTTGAAAAGCTAAGAGATAAGTAATGTAAGACCGCAAATCGACTTATAATGTATGTATATGTATATTATGTAAAGCAATTCAGTCTGAATTGTGAGGATGAAGATAAGTTTGAGAAATAAAGGGCCCTATGAATTCCATTGGATTCCATTTTGTTCCATTTAAATTTTTCTCCATTCTGTAAATTAATAAATTAAGTTTAAGTAATCAAAATGATTAAACTTCTTCTACAATTCAACAATAGTATATTAATGGTTTGCTTTCAAAAGTACATTTTGGTAGTGTTTTAATATTTGGCTAATGTTTACAGAATTTCATAGTAAAATCCAACATTGAATTTTTTGTCAGACAAAGTGCTGTCAAATTTAATGAACAGTACAAATTAAACTTGCCTGATGGCCATTTAAAACATTATAGTCAGTAGAGCTGCAACTATCGACTATTTTTTCAACCGATTAATCTATCGATTATTTTTTCGATTAATCGAATAGTCTAATGATTTTTTTATACATATAATTCCCCAACAAATAATAAATGTAACATCTGTCATTAACGCTAACATTTTATTTAAGCATTTTCTTAATTAAACAAACACACAAACCAAAATTTTTAACATGAAAAATAAAGTGGCACTGAGGCATTATTCACCTTAAACAATAAAATAGGCATATATTAATATTTTAAACATTAGTTTATGATTAGTACATGCATTAACTCAGCATTAGTTCAGACTGAAGTAAAAATAAGTTCATTGTGATTCATGAACCCTTATATAAGATGTAATGGTTATATTATTACTGTTAATATTATTACTATTAGTAGTACTGCATTCTCATTTAACTTTAACATTTAACTTTTCTTAAGTTCCGGGTAAAAAACAAGTTCAGTTAGTATGATCTTCTAATATTTTATAAACAGCGTTTACGCCGCTGTTACTTTAAATAAACGCATGTCAGGAATACCTTACAAGACGAGCTTCTGTAATATCTGCGCACATATTCGCAAAAAAGACGTTCATTGGGAACTCCGCACTGCCAGCTGGCTTTCAGTGCACGCGGGCACATGCCTATCAGTTCTCAATGTGACAGTAACTTATTATTTCATAACTTCTTAATATAAAAACATGTCCTGCTCTTTATTTACTGTTTCAACATACTGCCCAGAAGCGATGCAATGTCACGTCTGTCAGGCGTCTCGCAGCTCGTATTAAACGAAGATGTAAACGCAGCTGTATTAAGCACAATATGTATTGATTCTATTGTTTATAGAGTAAGTATAAAAACTTACTGTAATAGTTCAAATTCTTACGCTGACGTCTCGTCATTTTGAGGTCGGAGAGCTCCAGGTTTTCTTCTTTTAAGATGATCATACACAGGTGTTGCGCTGCTGTGGTATGCCATTTCAGTTTTACACAGTATGTGTTTTATTTGGTCTCTGCTTAAAGTATTCCCACACTTTTGATCGCGTTCTGTCTGTTTGGTATAACACTTGTATCACCCGGTCGGAGCTGAAGCCGCCTTCATTTCAAAATGTAAACAGTGCGACGCATCGACGCATTTCCGGCAAATCGACGTAATTACGTAATCGACGTAATCGACTACGTCGACGCGTCGTTCCAGCCCTAATAGTCAGCCTGTGCATTTAACTCTGTGTTATGTGAGCAGGGTCTTAAATTTTAATATTTTTTATTTACGTTTTTTTTTTTTTTTTTGAAGACTGTGGTAGAGCCCGATCGATAAAGGATTTTGAAGGCTGATACCGATACAAATGTTTGTTGGTTTTCAAATCCGATATTCCGATTTATCGACCAATTTTTTTTTTTCAGAAACGCGCAACAAAACAATAACAGATTTCCCTAACATTAGTTATTTGTAGTTATTTATGAGTTTTAACTTAAATAAGATGATAATGCATTTTAAAAAGAAACTTGTTTCTTTTATTGTCTCGTGACCAACTCACCATGAACTCACCTAACCGTTGTTCTCTCTGCCCAACTCTGGCTGGATCAGCAGGTTGCAGGATGTGTGACGCGTTATACACGAGTGTTGTCAACAGGGAGGTTGTAGAGTGCCTCTTGTGGACAAACTATACAACGGCAACAGTCATGACATGGTTGAAGGCTGTTTCGTCCGTTCTTTCGTTTAAATATTTATTTATCGGACATTATGAATGCTGATACCGATAGTGTGGAAAATGTCTAATATCGCCCTGCCGATATATCGGTCGGGCTCTACTTTGTAGTCTCAGATGGTCTCATCGCCATGTTTTTCTCTCTTCAGAATGAATGTTTATAGTTGACGGTGCGTAATCGTGACCGTGTAGTGAAATGTTTCCAAACATGTCTATCATTTTATTTGCCAGTTAAGAATATCATGGCAACAAAGTCAAACTGATATTCGCAAATAAAGTATAATGGCTTGTAAAAAATAGTTTGTAGAAAATGTGCCGAGTAATTCCATTTTCTTGATTCCGTGATTCCAGCCATGTTTTCTGCATCCAAGAAATCATAAGGCTCTAGAAATATGAAGCAAGAAATCACTCTAACTAGTCCTTCTCATGCACTTTACTTTATTAATATACCTCTAGTCTAACTCTACAGTTGCTAAGCAACATGCCAACCTACTAGTGTATTAAAAGCAGAATGTTATAGAAATGTGCATTAGATCTTCATATCCAGCAGCTATAACACACACGCACACACACAGACAGACACATGCAGTGCAGGATGCAGCTGTGCCATTGCAAGTTTGTTCTAGTTTTAAGATCCTCTATCACTGATCTGTGTCGTATTAAAGTTTCATTTTGATGAGTCCAGGAAACGCTTGTCTTTCTGTAGCCGGGCAGGACAGTAAACTTATGAGAAAGATGAGTTCATTGTAAGGCATTAAATGAAAAGACAGAAAATAAATGTATTATTCAATCACTCTATTCTCACCCTTTTAATATCATTCACTGTATTTGGTGTGCAGTGTTTTAGTAAAGAGATGAGAGAGACAACATGTTACTGAGTCAGGTTCGGTGTGGAAAGAGTTTCATGGTACTGTGGGTCGGCCCATTTAATTACAGCACTACAGTACATAGCTGTTAGAATGAGAGAGTCAGATGAAGATTTAACAAAAGAGAGTAAGGATGAATAAAAGAAAAGAGAAAGAATAATAAGCAATGGAGGAAGCTCTTGTCACAGGCACTTTTACATTTCAGACAAGGATCTGTGCTGCTTACAGCAAAGACTTGCAGGACAGCATAGAGACTATTTTCCTGTCTTATATTGATTTAATGACCTGAACTCATTTTCAGTATATTTGTGTGATATAATTAGCATCTTTACTCTGTGGGAGAGTATCAGAAAAAATTTCTTAGTGGATCATCAGGAGATCAAACTTTACTCTATTAAAGTGCATTGGGTATTGCACACCTACCGACTTGAGTTATTTATTTTGTTATATAATAATAAATCATTTTCTTTTCTAATGCAGAAGAAAAACTAACATGTGTCTGTCATTGGAAGTGTATATGATATTAAGTTTTCACACCTGCCCTGAGCACAGATGGTGTCTCAAACCGAGGATGGCACAGAAACTGCTTTAACGCCTTGAAGAGCTGCAGTGATAATCTTATCATAAGACTGATATATGAGATTATTAACATTGATTCATGAGATGCTCAGAATGACACATATTAAGGTGTGTTTTTGAGCTGCATTGTTTTTGTTGCAGTCAATTGTGTGAAATGCAAACGCTCTCAAATTCAGCTGACTCGACATTGGGATTCACTCTGATTGGTTGATGTTTTGGCTCACATACTGTACAGACTTACAGATTATTAGTTATTATTTACTTTAAAGAGGAAATATTTCAGATTTAGGTCTGTATTTGTTAAACACGTTGACTTTGTGCACATCATTTTGTGTCAGATTTGCTCATTCTGAAGCTCATTAAATGCTTTTGGGTACTCTTGTCAGGTCAGATGATGTTTTACACAAACCTCAAACTCAATTAAGCAAAATGACTTTAGTTTTCAAATTAGCTTTTTTTACGTGTGGTTGTGCTGGTAATATTATTTTTATTAACAAGTAACAAGCTGTATTAAAAAGTAAAAGAAAATAGAAGCAGGTTTACTCTTGGTTTTAGACATTTAGACCTGAAGACTGTGTTTAAGACTGTATTAAAATAACTTGATGATCTTTCTGTCTTATACCCATGTGTGTAAAAATAATCTTGATCTAAACTGAAAATGAAAGTAAACTATATATAGAGAGTATTAATATAATTGAAATGATGTAAACATTAGAGATGCACCGATACCGATACTGGTATCGGGTATCGGCCTCGATACCACATTTTCTAAAGTACTCGTACTCGTTAAAAGTCCCCCGATACCAGGGATCGATACCACGGTCTGAGAAATGTCAATGTTGAGCGGCGTGTAAGGGGTTAATGCCTCTTGTGTTGTCCAAAGAGGCAGAGTTTACAACAAACTGGAAAACTAGTCCCTTGTTTTTTTGTTAAATTATATGAATAAAGCTGTTACCTGTAAATTTAAATCATGTTTTTTATTAAGTACTCGGTATCGGTATCGGCAAGTACTGAAATGCAAGTACTCATACTCATACTCGTATTCCAAAAAAGTGGTATCGGTGCATCCCTAGTAAACATTGAACAGTAGGTTTTGAATAAAGCAGGTTTTTCAGCTTCAGGAATCAGATTCAAAGTTTCCTCTGTTATGATAAAACACTGTACTGTCACTGTTGTTTATAACTTCTGTAAATGCTGACACCTGCTGGTGTTTTACTTTACATTTTACATTGCATGCTGAATTGGCCAAAACCATGCACTGTAAAAAAGGCAGCATCAAATCAACATATATTTTTACATGTAATTTAACAAATTAAGTTAAACAATTTCAACTTGTTTTTATAAGTTATGTCAACTAATCACAACTGTATAGCTCAACTTATGCTCCTGTATTGTTCAGTGGTAGAGCATTGCGATCAAGCTAAAAAATGTATACCTTGTAATGTCAGTCACTGTAAGTCACTTTGGATAAAAGCGTCTGCCAAATGCGTACATGAAATGAAATCGCACTTTTTTTTTACTGTAGTTGTATGTGTTTGTATGTGTATAGTTCATATGTGTGTTTTTGTTAATATTTGGCAAATGTGTATTAACTAATTGATGGCTTAACCCCTTAACTGGCGCAACCCTTTTTTTGAGGTGGTGGGGGGGTTTTCTTCTTAAAATTATACATGTATGTTTGTGTATTTATATACCGTATACACACAATTATTATACACGGTACACTCACATATATTATGTAAACAATTTTTTTATTCTGCAAACGATTAGTCGCGACTAGAAGACACTTTAACGTTTTTCACTGAAGAAAATATTAAATAAAAAAAGTTATAGCAGTTTACATTTACTGTAATAAATAAAAAAATCAATAAAGGATAGATTGTATACATTAAATTATCACAAAAAAATAAGGTTTTTGTTACACTTTTAATGGTTTTACCAACAACAGCCACTAGGTGTCAACGGTTTGCTGCATTCTCTTGTCACAAATAAATAAATTACTGTCACTGCATTATTATTAAGTTAACTCGTCAATTAAGAGAAAACGCTTCCCTGTCAATTACAAGTTTTTCTGGGAATCCGTATTTCTGCCATTATACACCAGACGATGCTCTTACCCAACTTATACAACCTGGAAGAAACCCCTCACGCCAAACAGTTCAAACTCAGTGTATGTTATGATCATCGCTCCAAATCGGATTTCTATCAGAAGTCTTTCACAAAAACTCAAGTATCTCAACTTTTACCTCAAAATGTGGTATTTTTTTAAGAAACCTACCCATATTTGGGAGGTGATAAAAAGAGAACAAATGAAGCTAGGATGAACAGGGTTTTTTGTATAAAAGCAATAAAAAGAGTCTTTTCTTTTTCCTTTTGATTAATTGTATGTTTATATATTTAAAGAAAAAAAAACATTCTGGAAATTAAACTTTTGTGAAAAACATAAAAAATGCTAATTAAAACGCTGGCAGGGAAGAGTTAATCACGAGGCAAAACCCTCACTATAGATCCAATAGTTTGAGGCCAGATGTTTATATTTTATGCTGAAAGAGCCAACATATTACTTTACTAATTGATCAGTTTGATAATGTTTGTCAGAATATCATTGATTTGGGTCTGTAAGCTCCTTTTAATAACTGTAAAGTTTCTCCTTATAATTGTGTGGTCCAAATATTCCTGTAGGTCTATTGGTAGAGTATTGTTGCGTTAGCAGTGTAAAAGTCAGGGGTTCAATCCCCATGAAACATACATAATGATAATGTATTGTGTGCAGTATGTAAAGTCACTTTGGATAAAAGTTCTTCCTATCCTAATATATAAATGTAAACACACATAGATGGACAGTGATTCACATGTTTTAGTTTGGCCACTAGAGGTCAATGCAGGTCTAAATGTTTTCTGATGTTCTTGATCACATGAGTTATAAACTTTTCTTTAAAGTGTTCATGCGTGTAATGTCCTAGCCAAGAGGATTTCTGGTATCACTTTATTTTGATGCTCCCCTTTTGACAGGAACGTTGCATGTTAACAAACTCTCATTAAAGTGTTGATATACTGTCTGCTTAAGATCACTTTATTGTGATGATCCACTAACAGTTATTATACTGATTATATGATTGTAAATAAATGATAACCCTTAACCTACCTGTAACAATCTACTAGTACTTAGCTTATGCTGTAATGGAAAATTTGCTGACATAACTAAATGTCTTAAAATTGTTTTACCAGATTTCTGAATGACCATTTTTTTTTAGTTTAGTAGTAATAAATGATGTGTGTGAACTGATCGAGCAGAGGAATCCTCTTTTCCATGATGTGTTTTTATAAGGAGGACTTACTCCGTGTTAAAGGGAGTTTGGGGCTTCAGGGATGAGGTTGGACCGTGTTTGACAGCTGGTAATCCTGGTTATTTATTGAGGTTTCTTATGTTGGGAAATGTTTATTTGATGAAAGTGTCAGCTCTTGGCAACAGTCAGTACCACATCATGAGATCTGAACATTTAGTTGGTCTGTCTGAGGAAAACATTGCTTCCTCAAACAGTGATGTGTCTTTCATATTAAATACATTTAGACTGAAACAAGGTCATATTAATAAGAAATGGACAGTCTTAGATTTAAAGCTGTAAGAGACATTTTATTGTAAAAGTCAAAATCTTTCCAGTCCGGTATGGATTTTTCCTACACTCCTAATACATCGGTCGGGAAACTGTACATACAGTACCAGTCAAAACATTGGACACACTTGACTTGAATGTTTATTGTGATATTAAAAATGTTTGAGCTGTACTTTAATGCTTGAACTGAATGATTTGGACCATTCAGTAAAGAAAATCCACTACAATCCAGCATGCATGGGAAACGACACTCTTTACAAAGTGTCTCTTGACTGAGCTGCAAATATAATGAGGGGCTTCAATTTAAAATATTTGAGTGTCCTGGCAAAGAACCCTGCAGGATTCATCTCATGAAGTATAACATAACTGTTACTGATTGTCATTTCTTCTCTCTTTCTCTCGTGCAGGTATGGATGAAAGGTCATATATGGGGTCTGGCTAAGGGTCACTGTTGGCCTGGCGTCTGAACCCCATCGGCTCAGCCTCCAGCATGTACCGTCGAAATGGCCTATCAGATGGCACCAGCATTAAGTCTGCATCCTCTGAGGTATCCTTTATCTCATCTATTTTAAGAAATAGTTTCTGTAAAAAGTAATATTTTGCTATAATATTTTAATAGAATGTAGGGATAATGTCGATTCACACACATGCACAGAGTTACTGGTCTCTCTTGACAGTTCTGCAGTCTGCAGTGGAAAATAGCATTGCTTTAATAAGTGTGGTACTGTGATTGACCGGCAGTACAGATGAGGTAATTCCTCTGAGAACTGGGAACCCTCCTGGCTGTGTCCTTGTTCCTGTCTTCTTTCATTACATTCCCAGCAGCACCATCTGTGCAAAAATACTGTGCATCAGACACAAATGGCGTGCATCCGACGAAAAATGGCGTGCATCCGACGAAAAATGCCGTGCATCCGACGAAAAATGCCGTGCATCAGACGAAAAATGCCGTGCATCAGACAAAAAATGCAGTGCATCAGACACAAATGGTGTGCATCAGACGAAAAATGCCGTGCATCAGACGAAAAATGCAGTGCATCAGACACAAATGGTGTGCATCAGACGAAAAATGGCGTGCATCAGACAAAAAATGGCGTGCATCAGACGAAAAATGGCGTGCATCAGACGAAAAATGGCGTGCATCAGACGAAAAATGGCGTGCATCAGACGAAAAATGGCGTGCATCAGACGAAAAATGGCGTGCATCAGACGAAAAATGGCGTGCATCAGACAAAAAATGGCGTGCATCAGACAAAAAATGGCGTGCATCAGACAAAAAATGGCGTGCATCAAATTATTAATACCATAGTGTTTTAATTGTTACTTCAATGGTTACGTTATTAATAGGACACGATACAGTATACCATCACAAATTATTATAAGGTTCTTCTGTGTATATTGTTGAATGTCTGAAAATCCATGACAGTACCACATCACCACATTACATCATGATAATAACATAGTATTTTTTAGATGTAAATCTAGTACTAATGTAAGTACATACCTTGCTGTATCTTAATGCACATTATTGTACACAAACACACACACCAGTCAGATCTCTGCTTATTGACGTCCACATGTGCTAATATCAAACCTCCGGTCCTGATTCTTTCATCATATCTGGTATAAATCAAAAACTCATCATGACAGCCTTCAGACCGAAGTACTTTTCCATGGAAAAAACTGTTCTGCTTTCGATGGCAGGCATTATCCATACTGTTATTGCTTGTGGTCGAGGTTCACACCAGAATACACAGATGACAGAAGAATGAGAGAACCAGCTTGTAATTTATTGAATTAATCCAAGATGATTACCAAAGAGAAAAGAAACAGAATATCTGTCATGAAACACTGTAGAATAAACAACGTAGGATTGAATTTGTCACTGTTTCTTACTTAAATATTTCCTGCTTCATATTGCTTTTGTATCACATTCAGGACAGTAAGAGTTTGGTGTCGGTGGACGGGCAGAACGCTGACTACGCCAAGAGCTACGATGCTGTCGTGTTTGATGTGCTAAAAGTGACCCCAGAGGAGTTTGCAGTGAGTAAAACTGTCAGTGTGAAAATGATCTGTCCTCAGGTGGAAAACTGGGGTGGTCTTTCGTTCTAGATGGTTTGTTGTGTCCTGTAATGATACAGCTCATTATAAATCTACTGTTCAGTGGAGACCTATCAGTTTGGAAACTCCATCATGTGCATACTTGATGTCTACGGCCTGCGTACTTCCTGAAATGCAACCTTATAAATAAGGTGAAATGCTCTAAGGATTATTTCACTTTCATAAAAAATTAATTTAGCCTTGTGATGTGCCAGCGTGATCTTGCATTTTACTTAATCACATCGAAAGGTCATGCATGACGTATAATAAGTGTGAGATAGGTATTTGCATTCTTTAATCCTTTACACGTTTCTAGTCTTCTGTTCAGTTTTACTGACCTGGCCACTTGATGTCTATGACCTTTTTTCATATCTCTCTCTTTTGCACTGTGCAAAATGAGCGGTAAAACTCGGAAACACATTCTGTTTTTGTCGAGAGTGCCCTGCACGCACAAGCGTGATGCCTACCTTCCATAGCAATGAATGAAAACATGTTATTCGCTTTGTGTCACTGCGCACCCACCAGCACCAGCGGGCACACTGGCACGGAGCAGAGCGAGACCTTCAGCCTATGTGCCGGGGCTAAGCCTGGGCACACCACTACAATAAATATTAAAGTAGTCAGAGTTTTCCTATAATATTCAAGAATGTAATGTTTCCTGAGGCTTTGTTATGCAGTAGAAACACTGATTGCATGATTTTGAGTTTGTTAGCACAGCTTGATGTGTAACAAGGTTTTATTATTACATCTCAACTGTAACTAAAGGCTTGAAGGACCCTGGCGAAGTGAGATTTCTCAACTCTTTCACCACAGTGAATTTTTATGATAGATGGCTTTCATTCAGCTTCCATAAATCAAATCCATAAGTCAGATCTGGAAAATGATCTCACTACGGTGATTAGACATTGTGGTCATTTTCTTTTCCATTCTTTTTCAGAGCCAAATTACCCTGATGGACGCCCCTGTTTTTAAGGCCATACAGCCTGAGGTAAGATATTAAAGTTTTTGTCATTTCACATTATTAGATTGTGCTTTGTTGTTTATCGACTGGTGAACACCTGGTGCTGAATGCTTGTTGGTCAATACAGTGTTCCTGCTTTATAAAAAACAACAACATGTTAACAGGTATGACTGTCCAGATAGATATGGTTTATATACTGAAAATTATGTGTGCACTTTTTAATTTTTGTAATTATTTCTTATGGGGAATAGGAAAGGCCTTATCCCAGGCCAGGTTATGAATAATGTTACTCAATAATGTTACGTCTATAACCCGGGCTCCCTGCCTGCATCCCTGTAGTTCCCTGCTTCGAAGGTCTAAGCTGAAATGCCCTTCTCGGATGCCCCTTTATACATCCTGGTCCTTTCGTCATCCCACCTATAACTTATCATCTCCCTATTTATGAGAATGAGTTTTATTCGCCAGGTGTGCACAAGCACACAAGGAATTAATTGTGGTTTTCAGGAGCTCTTGGTTCATACATCCATATGAAATGCAAACAGAAAGAACATTTTAAAAGTAAAACTAAGAAAGTAAGTAATAACAGATAAGTAAGATAAAATGAATACAGTAATAATACCAATGTGCTTCAGATGTAGTCACACTAAGACGTTCCCCATGGTGACGCAGCATCTCGTTCTCATGTTTGTTAAAACTAGTTCCTAATTAAACTAAGGTCTGGTCCTGGTTTAAGATAATCCCTGTTTGGGGAACCACCGTATAATATTTTAGTGCACTGTACTTTTTAAAGGTATTATTATTGTTTTAAAATTGTGGTTACACAATAGCAGTCTCTTTTGTGCTACAGCCATCTTCACTATCATATTACAGTAGTTTTATATTAGTGTCTGTATCTTATTTTAAGGCGTCATCTTATCCACTCTCTGTGTGTTAGTATGAAAACAGTGTTTCTGTCTATGTAGATTTGTTATTATTTCAGTTGCTAGACACCAATAAGAGAAACATTATCTGTTTTTCCACCCATTGTTTTGTGTGTGGCCTTCATTAAACATAAAATCACAATGCAGACTTTGTAAACAGTGTTTTTGTGTTAACTTTATAAGCAGGATTGCATCATTGTCTGTCCCTATGGAGTGAAAGTGTCTTTGTTGTTAGGATTGTGTTTATAATGCTGGAAGTGTAAAGCAGTCCTCTGTGTTCTCGCGCATTATTTACGATACTATAGCAAAGTCTGCAGTTAATTTTATTCTGCTGTTGTGTCGATGAGCTCATGTTTAGACAGTCAGTTATTCCGAAGGCCTTCAGAGGAACGGTTTTAAAATATGACAGTCTTTCATTAGTGATGTTTATATCCTCTTTACAGAAAAGAATAACAGTTCTGTATTAATGCAATCTTTTCCTGGATGAGTGATGCAGCAAGCGGTCCGGGTTCTCCTCAGACCGCAAGGAAACTTTCTGGCTTGCGATGAGACCACCTGCGTCCTACTTTCCTTTACTGCACTGATGTTGTTACAGTATTAACACAAATTACCTTCAATGTTTTTAAACGTACAGTACTTATTACTACCGTACTTCAGTCTATAAGTGTGTCCCGCGGCGTCTGTGCCTCCTCAAACTATGTGGCTTGTTGAGAAGAGATTTGTTTTATTTATGCCTGGTGTATAATAAATCAAGTAGTCATGATGACCTGTATTAAAGGATGAACTGAGTCATATCTACAGACCAGAATATAATGAAGCCCATTGTAACGATACCATGTATTGTTTCATTCAGAAGGTGGCAAACATCTTATCGACACATTGTGTCAAGAATACAAGATTGTAAACACAGGGTGATGTGTTAGATGTAGGGTTGCCAACTTTCTCACTTTGAATTACGGGAAAAAAAGATGGCCTGCCATAGCAGTATATGGTTTTGTGTACACAATGTATTGTTTTAAGCCATTAGTCAAAATGAGAGCTAATCTCCTAATTAAATATGATTATAAAACGGCCTCGTTCTTCATTCTAATTTGGTTGAAACACGTTCTAAGCCGTGATAAAATACCCCGGTAACCCCATGGTTCGAACCGCATTTCAGAAGTATCACTGTGCCACTGTTGCTACGTACTGATTTATGAACACCACAGTCTTTAATCATATTGTTAATTTTCTACAATTGCATGGTTAAGCTTCGCGGGGCTTATTGCTTTTATAAAACGATTACTTCATATGCATAGCAGGATTTCATAAAATAAAACACAAATAAGTTGTTATTATATTAGTACAAATATTACTCTTTCGCATAACAAAGTAGTTCCTCAGAATCAAGTGTGACTTAAACAGAGCGCAGTTCTCAACCAACACAGACGCAGCAAAGACACAATGAAAATATGATTAAAGACTGTAGTGTTTATTAATATAATTCAACATTCATCTAATTTATACATTAACATTTATATTGTGCAACTGTTGAAGTGATGATCAAAAATGCTTGGAAGCATGCTTAACTTTAACTCTTTCCCTGTCAGCATTTTTTTTTTTTAAGTTGCCCCCCAGTTTTAGGTAACCCATGGCATCTTGGGGCTTATTGCTTAAATTTATATCTCTTGCCTTGGCAACATACGGTAAGCTTATTAATAGTTTGTTAAAGGGGACATTTCACAAGACTTTTTAATGATGTAAAATAAATCTTTGTTGTCCCCAGAGTACATATGTGAAGTTTTAGCTCAAAATACCCCACAGATAATTTATTATAAGATGTTAAAATTGCCACTTTGTTGGTGTGAGCAGATATGTGCCATTTTGGGTGTGTCCTTTAAAATGCAAATGAGCTGATCTCTGCACTAAATGCCAGTGCCGTGATTGGATAGTCCATATTAAGGGGCGGTGTTATAATAATAATAATAATAATTCGAGAGGAAGCAAATTTCAATGAGCTATTTTGTCACTTGCTTGCAGAGAATGGTTTAACAAAACTAAGTTACTGGGTTCTTTATTAACATTTCTAGGTTAATAGACGCACTGGGGACCCAATTATAGCACTTAAACATGGAAAAAGTCAGATTTTCATGATATGTCCCCTTTAATTTACAGCAGGTACCATTACCTTTACTATATGTCTAAAACAAAACCCTTGTGACTCCCACACTACGGGTAAAAAAACGTAATCCCCTTCATGTTAATCTTATGTGTGACAAACTAAAACTAACATAGATTCTGTAAGCTGTAGTTTTGCAGAGTCAACATCAAAAACTTAAATTTAAAACAGACTTACTAGCTGTGAATCAGAAGCGCCAGAATTTCCTAGCAAAGTTGGAAATGCCTTGTGGCAGGTCTGGATCAGCGATCTCTTCAGAATTGAGACGGGGCTTTATAACAAGCCGATCTAATACATGCACAAACCGCTAAATAACCAACTATATAATAAATATATATAAATAACAGATTTATTAACATTTCTTAAACATATACTGATTGTTCTTAGGGGGGTCTGTGATTAAATGACAAGTGTTGTGATCGGCACGCTGTTGTTGCTTGTTCAGCTTCATGTGGCACCACAAGAACTGACAGGTAGATGACATTAAAATACTGCGAGAGCATTTTGATAGCAGTCTCCCCTGTATGATTTCTCGAATCGCGGGATCGTCATCTGCCTCTCGATTCTTGTGGCGCCACATAAAGTCGAATAAGCCTGTTGTATCAGTCATTGATTAAATCAGTTCAGCAGTCAAAAAACGAGACGCTGGAGGTCCCGTCCGGGACAAATCGATTAGCATCAAAATACGGGACGTCCCGGCTAATACGGCACAGTTGGCAACCCTAGTTAAATGAGAAGAATAATGTGAAGCAGTCACTTTTGATCGTGCATGCTTTATTTTGATCATTGAGTTACATGTGGTGATGATGACGGATAAATCCACACAGAGGTTCAGTTTCACACAGTCAAGTGGTGTCGTCTATAATAAGAGCTGAAGCTCAGTGTATATTTAAACATTTTGGCTGATTATTCACACATGGCACGTTATCTGACAGTCATTAAACACTGTTTGGATTGTGACTTTCTGTTGTAATGTCTGCTTCCACATTTTCAGACATTCGATCTTCTGGATGTTTGAAAATGTGCAAGAGAAACACATTTTATTATTCAGTATCATATACAAAGACTTGACGTGTGTATGAATATACTTTACAGTACAATACAGTACAGTTAATTTCTCAATAAATACTTTAAACGATAAACTAATGTGTATGTGAATAGATGTGTTTGACTCCTATAAGTTACATCTGGAGTCCAGTGAAAACTCAGCTGATTCTCTCAGAGCTGTGTTTATATTTAAACATAAATACATTTGGTGTTTTCTCTTTTCAAATAACAGAGAATTATGATCCCTAACAAAGAGTTTGTAAATTAAGTTGCTCAGAATTCAGTCCATAAAGTTTCAGGAATTCATCATTCAAATTCACATGTGTGGAAATCCATTAAGACTTTAATGTCCTAAATGTCGATGTGTTTCTGAACTAAACAGAAACATTTTAATGTAAACATCAGATAGCAAATAAGTAACATCCACATCTCATCTGCTGTCAAACATCTATAAACGCTCATCTCACATCTTGGTGTATCTAAAAATACACCTCACACCTAAAGAATAAAGTAATGAATGTAAAGAATAAAACACATTTTCCATTCGCTTGTCTATTTTTCCGCTCTCATGTATGACTGAATCTGTAAATGTTTGTGGGTTTTAAGTGTAATTGCAGTTTATTGAGCTGTTTAGACAGAAATAGGTTCATATAATGATGCTGGAAAACACATAAGCAGTCTTGGCAGAAGAAATTTGTTACGTTAAAACAAAAGAAACAATCGCGCCTAAAATCTGTAAGGTTTGCACACCTGTGTGTTTTTTTTTAACCAATTTATGACAATAATCAAAAGTATGAAACAACACATATAAGTATACTGTACAAATCCCTAAAATGTTATCGAAAAAAGAAAAAGCCCTCTTTGATTAAATTACAGCTCTCAACTTAAAGAGGTGCATTCTGGGATTTTACAAAAGCTTCCAGATCATTTTCATGTTATTCTCATGGATGTAGATGTGGGTAAATCACAATAGTTTCAGGGCCTTTTTACTCCTGGTCACTTCATGTGTTGTCTCTGATCGGGTAGCTATCTAATATGTTAAAACTGTTCCATTTACATTCGGCCACATAAATGCGTAAACCGACATCAATCCGATCTTCTATTTCCATGCAAAATGCAATTACACACTTCATTACTCCACCCAGAGCCGATCCTGGGCTTCTGGGGGCCCTAAGCAACTTTGTGAGGGGGCCCTGTCATCGTATTCATTAAAAAACATTCACTGTCTCTGCTTAAATCTAGCTATAAACAAAATGTTAACTAAAACTCGTATTATCTTATAGCTGTACATTTTTGCCACATGTACATTACTGTGACACTCATCAAAATACTTCCTATTTATAATATTGACACATGTTTTCTGAAAGCCCTTAATTTTTTACATTAGTACTTAGAAAACAAGAAGAGATGTAGATTATCAGGGAAATTTAAAATTATGAATAAAATAAAACCAAAATAGCTATCAGATAAACGGCATGCTCAGACTCCACAGATAAACTACATAAATACATAAATCATTCTCTAAATATGCAAACATTAGACCTAATGTGCATTGTTTTAAAATCCTAACAGGAATCACACAACATCTTGCATGATTAATTGTGTTTTTTTTAAACGTATGAAAGATTTTGTTTATTAATGTGTACAAGCATTTCTAATAAAACCGACTGGACTAAAACTTTGTCTATGGATTTGGACTGCAGTGTTTGCTATAAATCCATTGCATGGTTAGTCAAGACTAAATAGGAATTTTGTGTTGTTAATCTTTTTACCTCACCTTCATGGCACTTGTCTTTCCTGCTCCGGGTGGAGAGCTTTAAAATCCGAATGAAGACTCATGTTTATAGGCGTGTCAACCGCATGCGGAGCTGCAAAGATGGACTGACATCCGTAATTAAATGTAATCGTGAGATCAGACTGCTTGTTATAATTTCGAATGGCTCTCGCGGCACAAGGGGGCCCCCTAGTGGTGCTGGGCCCTACACAGCTCATGTAGCCTGCGTATTGGGTGGATCGGCTCTGACTCCACCTTTAGAAACTTACGACGATGTTTATGCAGCATAAAAGCAATTTGACAATCTCTCAAAGTTTTTTTCTCTGTTAAATATATGGAGTTTGTCATTGGACTGTTTTATTGGTTCTAGAAAGTTTTTTCCCCACTGTCGTCTGCCAAAAAAAGCAACCAGCGTGTCATTTTTGTTTGTTTGCCTCTCTTCTGACTAACGTGGGAGTGGCGTGCTTACATTTTGGGAGGAGTAAAGCACTGACATATGTGGCTTTATCAACCAGATGGATTTACACTTTGTCTGAAATGCGTCTTGAAATGCATCTTGATTTATATCCGTCTCACAAACGTTGGCATTTACACTTGGTCTTTTTACAATCGGATAGCTATCAGGTCAGAGAAAATGCATGAAGTGACCAGGTGTAAGAAGGCTCTCCGTGATTGTGATTGTTAGTGATTTTTTTGTAAAGCAGTCATCCAGCTGGCCACTTGAAATGTCTCATTTCTGTCCTGAAACATTTTACATCGTCCCTTAGAGCTACGTGACCTCTGATTCTGCCAAATGATTTCCTGCTGATGCAAATCACCTCCAGCTGCATCTGCTTTGACTGTCTTTACGGTCTCATTTACGTCTGTTAGGTCTTGGCAAACGTGTGTTTGTGTGTGTGTGTGTGTGTGTGCGTGTGCCCTGGCTCATAATGAACACGAGTCTAAATTCAGTGAAATTACAGTATACATTACAGGAGGTTGATGTAATGTCTGACCATCTCATAACCTCTGATCATCAATAATCTGGTGAATATAAGCAGATATCTTTCTACATTTTTGTTAATATAACCTTCATTACTAAAATTACATTTTGTAATTACAACAAATGGTCACCTGTCAGTAACAATCTGTAAATGTCTTTATCTATATAAAGTGATCTACATACATGCGTATGGTGTAGCGTCTGGGTTTGCATGTGCATATGGGCCCGGGCAGATTGGGGCCACATCCATAAAAGGATGATGTCATTGGTGCTGGTACTACTACAGGCATATATGGAGAGGTTTATTGATGGTGCAATATTTAAGTTGTCTGCACTGATTTCCTTTGTCCTTGCACGAAATTGGACATGAGCTTTTTTGAATTTCTCTCTGCTCTAATCATTTACCCAGGTGGCTCAATGTTCTAAGATATTATTGTTAAAGCCCATTAGGATGATACCCGCTTCACTGATGATCACCCTGTCTGGGTAACAACTGGCTTGACAAAGTGCTGTGTGTCAACTTTAGTGCCGGCATTCTGAAAATGAGTGTTAAAAACTGACCTTTAACCTCTTACATGCTTTCTTTAATTGGTTGGGTGCATTCCTGTTGTCCAAGCTCTTAAACTCACCTGTATGTCCTTGGGCTCCTCCTAGATCTTTTTGTTTGTACTTTTTATCCATTTTGTTGAAATGCAGTCTCAATATTAAGATTTCTGGTTTTAATTGTGGTGAATATGCAGGTGTTCCCTTTCAATACGGTTCACTTCGCATTGCGTCAGTTAGCTGACGCTATGGGGGGGAAACTCCTGTTTACTCCGTGACTGAAGCCTATTGGTTAACGTCTGTACAAAGTACAGACCAATGACGTTTGAACCCGCGCGCGGGAGGAACGCGTCCTTATATAAGCGCGGTTCAATCGTCAGGAGTTCATATTATTTCTCCTTCAGCGCGAACCTCTCGCTGCTCCGAAGAAAAAGAAGAAGCCTTACCTCGCCGTTGACAAAAGCCCTGCAGCGGAGTCCAGGCCTAGCGTCTTCCCCTGCCGTTTTCCGGCTGAGAACCGAAGATAGCAGAGTCCAGGTCTAGCGTCTTCCCCTGCCGCTTTCCGGCCGAGAACCGAAGATAGCCTTCGCTTGCCGTGGTACGAGCCCTGTGCAGCGGACACACGCCTGACGAGGTCTCCCCTGCGGCCGCCCGGTAAGATCAATACTTTTAATATAAAGCTATAAGCTAAAAGAGCAGACGCTGTTGTAATAGCGTCCAGCACAGCGGCTCGGTGAGCCTCTCTGCTATGAATTTCCTCCGAGCGCGTTACCGGTCTGGCACCTCCCACGCCGGGACCGCGCTTATGCTTTGGTTGTCTTATCCATGTTTCGTGCTCCCCCTGCTGTTCCTCTCTCGCCGGGATGAACACACGGCGAGCCATGAGACTAGATGGATGCATAGACAAGCACACACGGACTAACTCCCCCTGTGTTCTGTCACACCGCAACCGTTCATGCTTACAGAGTCCCTTCGCTCCTCTCACATTCAGTGGCGAGATCTCTGGCACATATATTAATCCCCCGAGTGCATCGGGTGATACCGTCACGACGCATGGCTGTTCTGTCTGTGTTGCTGCTCCCCTCTGCCGTTCCTCTCTTGTTGAGATGAACAAGCGGGGAACCGTAGACCTGGATAGATGCATACGACAAGCAAACACGGGCGGTCTGTCATAGCACAGCCACTCGTGCTCCACGCTCGCGGAGTCCCTCGCTCCTTTCCCCACAGTGGTGAGGTCTCTTAACGGCTTAGCTAGCACGCGGTATTACGGCTCGCTGCCTCTAAATGCAGCTGTCCAGTGTTCAACGATTACAGAGCTTCATGCCCCTCCCCTCCTGGAGCGGCGCGATCTCATTCGTCTGCTCGATAGGGCCGATTCGCCGCTATTGGAGCACCAAGAACACTCATTATAAGAGAGCTTCATGCCCCTCCCCTCCTGGAGTGGCACGATCTCATTCGTCTGCTCGATAGGGCCGATTCGCCGCTATTGGAGCACCAAGAACACTCATTATAAGAGAGCTTCATGCCCCTCCCCTCCTGGAGCGGCACGATCTCATTCGTCTGCTCGATAAGGCGGACACGCCTCTATTGGAGCGCTAAAACACTTATTATAGAGCTTTACTGGCCTGAGCCGATCTCACTTCAGATAGCTCATTCTTCGTCTGCCTGGTAATTTCTCTCTGGTTTAGACGGAATCAGAGGCAGAACGAATTTGTTTATAATATACTGAGGCCCGAATACCTCCCTTTATTCAGTCCCGTCCCATATCAGTGCGCTGAATATTGGTACATTCTTATATATATATACCCGGTTTTTCTGCCCTTTTAATAAACGGCAAAACCGCGGGCCTCACGGCAGACTTCCTCTCTGCGATGGGTTCAGTCTGACATTAAACCACCTAGACATACTACCCTGCTCCGTGAGCCGTTCGGTCACCGTCACTACTGAGGCTTGTGCACCTGAACGGCTGAGCTCTGGTCTCCGCAGCATAGCTGCATCAACAGAGAACGAAACTGTCTGGGAAAAAGGGGTTATGTCGCGCCTCGGCTGGACTGCCCTGAAATGTTTTCTGTGTGCTGTTTATCCAAACATACTGTGTAATACTGTCGGCTATGCGACCTCACTATAGTGGCGAACGGTATTTAATTCCTCTAAAAAGAGTAATTTCCGTGCTTACTATACTGTGTATTGACACCCACGGTTGTACGGTGTCTCTAAACACTTTATCGCCTTACTGACAAGCAATCAGTAATACGCACACACGGCCCGCTGTCCATAATTCTATCGACGCTAGCCGAAAAAACCCCGGTTTGGCCATATACTGTGTATTGACACCCCACGACTGTACGGTGTCTCTAACACCTTTCTGCCAAATTCGCTCGCAGCCCACCTCAGTTTCTCCGCTACGATGCTGATGGCGCAAACGAGCACGGTCTTACGGCTGTTATTCTCTCTTCCTAGAGAAAGGACAGCCCCAGACTTTTGCATGGCTCCAAGCGTTTGAATCGCGCCCTCTCCGGACGGCCACTCAAAGGCTTACAGCCAAGCGGTTTATGACGTTTTTCGGCCATATAGCTGATTTATATTAGCGGATCCGAAGACGCTCACACCTCCGCTCCAATACTCGGAGATATTAAGGGTAATATCAACCTCAAGTGAGCTTGCTACCCGCCACAATAAGTTTCAAAGCTTAAAGCGCGCGCACAGTCAGACGCGCGCGGCATCTCGTTTAAGACGGGCACACGTACCCCTCTAACGAGCCTCAGAAAGCTGAATATCGTGGCATTCTGTTCATAAGTCCACTTCAGTTTGACTAAGCAAAGGTCCCGCCCCGAGCTGACGGCCGGGAAGCTTGCTTAAGTTACACACTGCTGCATGAAGTGCTGTCATTACGAGCTAGCCCAGCATTTGCTGTGGGTTGAACACGCTTTACGACGGCAATCAGCCTTCGGCGCGTGGAACGCCGTTTGTCTCATATAAATCACCTTGTACTGTGAATACGGTACATTAAGAGGATGATTTAGCACTGCAGCACTCTCGACCGTGTTATTGTGATAATGCGGTCGGGCAATCTACGGTGGTTTCATTATTTACCGAACCAGACTGAGATCTCGCCCCCTGAACAAGCTGACGAGTCATCTCCTTTATAAACTCATTGCATCGCTTTATAAGCTATGTTCAATCAGAGTGATACGCATCTCATGCTTAAACTACCAATATTAACCCATTACGATGGGCGTGCGGAGATGGCATCCGTGGGACACGACCTACATTACGTGCCTTATGACACATTGACACAAGCTGCTAGGACCCCTTTCACGAGGCGTCCTTATGCACAGTCTGATCCATTCTGTCTAGTGACATTTGAAAGTCAATACCCCCCGCGAATCGTGGGTGGAACACTTTTCTCCTCACTACAGAGGCACGGCGGCTCTCTCCCCTACCTATATCTATGTGGCCGTGATAACAGCGAACCACGCTTTTACGACCGACCATTCATTTAATTCACAAGCCTGTCATCTCTCAGATGCGGACGGTGCCCGAGGCACAGCGCTCTGGAACTGTCCAAGGTCCTGGATGACAGATACGTCTGACGTACATCAGACGATCAGCTGTTCATCTGCGTCACAGATCACTCACTAGAGCACCTGTCAATACAGGCTATTTATGGATCGTTGACGTTATCACCTCCCGTGACAATTATGCTCACTTGTCTTAGAGCATGGGCATGGTCTTAGAGGTTTCTCATTTGACAATTGTGACACGGCCGGCTGGTCCCCGCCGTCCACG
Source organism: Paramisgurnus dabryanus (assembly GCF_030506205.2). Taxonomy (NCBI): domain Eukaryota; kingdom Metazoa; phylum Chordata; class Actinopteri; order Cypriniformes; family Cobitidae; genus Paramisgurnus; species Paramisgurnus dabryanus. The sequence goes on along the minus strand of NC_133341.1, from coordinate 33,191,618 downwards.
TTGTCAGTTTACAGCTTCGACATCCCTGCTTCGCGCACTACTGAGGTTTGTTGCATTAAAGGTGCGCCCATTAGCTCACCTGTATGCACGATATGGTTTTTAATTATATGCGTCCACCGTGCGCTTAGAGAAGCTCACATGCACACGCTATAACATTTTGGTATACAATAAGATGCGCTTGGTAAAGCTCACCTGTATACACAGCTGTGTTATGCTTTGTGACACATACATTGTTGTTCATCTGTGTACGTTCACGGTGCGTTGGGTGCCCACCGTTACGTTCATCAATCATATCTGTACACATTCACGGCGCGTTCTGTGCACTGATTTATCTATACGCATTCACGGTGCACTGAAGAGTTCACCCGTGTGCGCACAATTTATTATCAGAACACATGACGGCGCGCTCGAGAATCTTGCCGGCCTGTGCATTATAACACTCTGATATGCATTCACGATGTATTCAAGTGTTCACCTGTGCCCGTGCAATTTATAGTCAATACACATTTATGGCGCGCTTGGAAAGCTCACCGATCTGTGCACTATAATACTACATACATGCATCCCGATGCGCTCGAGGGTGCACCTGGGTTCACACTATTGTGGTATCTGTATAATCCCACGCTACGAACCGTTCTGCCGCATATTATAGTCAGATCGGCCGTTCGTGAGCTTCGCAGATCACTCACTACGTATGTCTGTTGCTAACAGTGGTTATTTAGATGGATCGTTGAAACCATCGCACTGGCTCACGCCCCTCTATGAGCTATGTCCTATATAGAGCCCACTCTGTGCGAGTTTGGCTTCTTCATGAACTTGGTCTACAGGGGTATCTATATCTATATTTGATATCTGCTACGCGGCCGGCTGGTCTTCGCCGTCTACGTTGTCAGATTGTACAGCTTAGACGTCCCTGCCCTACGAGCGCAGGTTCTCTCGGCTCAATCATGCACGCTCATGCGTTTTATGTGTACACCACGGTGCGCTCAGCGAGCTCACCAACGTGACTCTGAATTTACTTATCTCGCACAGCCGCGGCGCGCTCGGTACCTCGCCGTCTTGTGCTATGTTATGTGCCCCCGGTGCGTTTAAAACCCCACCGTGTGCGCGTCAACAATTTATATGGTGCTTACACATTTGCTTTTAAAGCTGTGAATATGCCGGGTATAGGGCCACACGCAGTGTCTCTCCGGTAAGGCACTTCAGTACGTTGTGTATGCACGGCGTGATGGGATTACGTTCCCCCATAGCGTCAGCTAACTGACGCAATGCGAAGTGAACCGTATTGAAAGGGAACGCTTAGGTTACTCACGTAACCCCGGTTCCCTGAAATAACGGGAACGAAGCATTGCGTCTCTTGCCGTGCTACAAACGTCTACGCAGCGAGTGTTATTCGGCTGCGCGCTTCAGTCGAATAATATGAACTCCTGACGATTGAACCGCGCTTATATAAGGACGCGTTCCTCCCGCGCGCGGGTTCAAACGTCATTGGTCTGTACTTTGTACAGACGTTAACCAATAGGCTTCAGTCACGGAGTAAACAGGAGTTTCCCCCCCATAGCGTCAGCTAACTGACGCAATGCTTCGTTCCCGTTATTTCAGGGAACCGGGGTTACGTGAGTAACCTAAGCGTTTTTTGTTAGTTTGCTTATATTCTAGTCCAAATGTTTATCTTTGGTTTTTCCCATGAGCAGTTTGTGATTGTGAAGCACATGATTGATTGACATTGAAGACAAGTGTTATTATGTTCTCATGCACAATATTGGATGTGATTCACTACATTTGTTCTTATGCTGATGAGTCTGGATTATTCAGAATAAAAGTCATTATTTAGAATATTTGGATTGATTCACGTCCAGACCATCTCCATATAAGGACTTCTTGCAAAAACTGAACCTTAGCCGATGATCACGCTGTATATAAACGTGTTTATGAAGATACTTTGGTGTTAGTGGTTTGAGCGGTAAACAACGTTTTATTTTTTGGGAATATTGTTACAGTAACATGAGGTAAAATACTTGATGACAGTCCAACCTGTTGAATGGATTGTATCCATATCCATAACAGACTTGTTTTCATTGAATACGATGAATGTCAATTGTTTTTTATCCTTTGTGATGGTAAACAAACAGTCTGTGTGTCATGTCTGGTCTTTCTGTACTAGAGAGTGTTGAAGAGATAAATAATAATATTTACAGAAGAGTCTTTGAATCTTTAGGTCAACAAAAAGTCCAAAGGGATCTGTTACTCTATTAAAGGGGACATATCATGAAAATGTGACTTTTTCCATGTTTAAGTGCTATAATTGGGTCTCCAGTGTTTCTATCAACTTAACAAAAATTTGTAAAAGATCAACCCAGTAACTTAAACCATTTTGGTAAACCATTCTCTGCAAGCATGTGAAAAAATAGCTGAAATTTGGCTCCCCTTGTGATGTCACAAGGAGATAATACCGCCCCTTAATCTTCACTATCCAACCACGGTACTGCCATTTAGTGCAGAAATCATCTTATTTGCATTTAACCTCCTAAGACCCAAGCTTTGGTTTGTCTTTTTTCACATTTCTTCCAGCTATTTTGGGGTTAGGAAGAACCAATAAGTATAATAACCAAGTATTTGTCTTTGAACATAAAGCAGTGTAATCGTCCACGTTTGTGTACAAGAGGTTTCAGTTACACAGAATTATTATACACAAGTATTATGGTGCAAACAACAAAAAATTGACAATAATAAAAGTGGCAATTTGAACATGTTATAATAAATGATCTACAGTATGTGGTATTTTGAACTTCACATACGCACTCTGGGGACACCAAAGATGCATTGGACGTCTTTAAAATGTCTTGTGAAATGTCCCTTCAACCTACATCACTTGTTTTATTGTGATTCATTTTGATTTAAGATTTATATTTCAGAAACATTTGTTCAACTTCATCATCAGCATTTTCATTTGAACGTTTTTTAATCATAAATATTTGTCTGTTGTTTTATAGGAGCTTGCAAGCTGTGGCTGGAACAAAAAGGAGAAGCACAGTTTGGCTCCAAATGTTGTTGCCATCACACGACGTTTTAACCAGGTGAGAATAGTCTGTCTCTCTCAATGTCTGTCTGTCTGTCTATCTGCATGTCTGTCTGTCTCTGTCTGTCTTTCTGTGTTTGTCCCTCTCAATGTCTGTCTCTCTCCATGTCTGTCAGTCTGTATGTCCGTCCGTCCGTCTGTCTCTGTCTGTCTGTCTGTCTCTCTCTCTCTCTCTCAATGTCTGTCTTTATGTCTGTCTTGCTGTCATTCTCAATGTCTGTCTGTCTGTCTTTCTCAATGTCTGTCTTTATGTCTGTCTTTCTGTCATTCTCAATGTCTGTTTGTCTGTCTGTCTGTCTGTCAGTCTGTGTGTCTGCATCTGTCTGACTTGGTCTTTCTTTCAGTCTGTCTGTGCTAATAATGTAATATTTTGTTCTCAAAGAAAAAACGCTTTTATACTACATTTTTTTATTTTAGTATTGTTTTGCCTTGATATCTAATATCTAAGGATTCCTTAAATGGTTAACTTTATGCAAATATGCATAAGTTATGTTTTGGTTAATGCTTTAAACAATAGCAGATAATTTGCCAATGCATTGAGAACAGTTCAGTACAGTCAAGATAAATGCTCTGAAGACTCTTAATATTTTATGCAATGTTACAGTTATAGCAGTATCGCCAGGTTTGTCAGTCACACATCGGTTATCTAATGAGAAACTGATCCGTCCCATCCCTATAGTATGCATCACGTGTCTAGATGTCGCTTTGTGCAACATTACAGTCTAGATCAGGGATTCCCAAAGTGTGGTACGCGCACCCCCAGGGGTACGCGAGCTGCCACCAGGGGGTGCGCGAGAGGAAAAATGTAATGGTGGTCTGTTTCTTTAAGTGGGATTTTTCCATACAATAAATACATTAAAAAATGAACAGTAAACATTTCCTTTGTAATCGCTTTTATTTTAAATAAAAAACTATAATTAATTAGTTTTTGATAGAAACGTAGAAGACAGCTGCTGTCTTTTTCTACGCACTGCTCTTCTGTTATGCACTGCAGCCGCTATATGCGTGCCAACTCGTTTCATTCATTCCATATATATTATAAATATGCTTAACTGACTGAAATCAGGGAAACTGTCATGTGGGACGTCTTATGATAAAGTTGTTAGTCACGAAGGAGGAGAGGGACCAAGAGAGAAAGACTTTTTTATGGCAAAAATAGAAATAATGAAATGTGACGAGACATGGGCACAGGATCGCGAGCAATGTGTTTTCATGCATGGTAACGAGACCGCCAATGAATTATATAATAAAATACATAAATACTTACTGTAGAGAACTTATTAAAAGCTTTCATTTAATTTTGTTTGAAACTTGAGCTTTTATAATGAATCTGCAAACTATTATACACTGTTGTGCGAACAGTAAAGGCTTTCGTTAATGTTTTTGATGGGTCTGCACGTGACGCACTGGTAAACATGAGGAAACCTCTCAGGCACGTGCAGAGGGGGGGGGGCGGTGGGTGCCCAAGCACCTGCCCCTTTACCCCTGGATGATCAAAGTGCCCTTTTTGTCAAGGCATTTTTTTTGTAATTAAATGCCCTTTTGTGAAGGCCTGCCCAATCTAACTATTAGTAAAATTAATAAAAAATAATTTAGACGCAAATAAAATTAGTCACATGATGACGTATTGACCTTTCATTGGACAATCTCTTTAGGGACGATCACTAGCTAGCTCACAGCGTCAACAGCGCCCACTAGGGTTGTGACAATTAATCGGTCAAATGCGCGTTTTCTCAATGAATGAATTTGAATGAATTACGGTGAAATGCAGGCACATCCAAAAGCCAGGGGGCGCTCTCGCTTAGAAACACCATTTGTGCCACAGAAGAAGTAGTATACCAAACACTATTCCAGGAAATGTCTAAAGGAATATTTATATCGCTGTTCTTCAGATTGTTTCAGGTATTTTCATGATAATAAAGAATATTTTAAATGATTGTGTTTGACGAGTGTTGCTTTTTTAAATGCACGTTATAAACGAGTCAAACTCGTAGTGATTTTAGATTGATAAGGACTTCCTACTGATCACGGAGCCGTAGTACATGCACAAGCTGTGCATGAAACACTGAATCGGAGCCTTACGATTCAGAATCGATTTCAGACAGGTCTTTTTAATGGGAGCGCGATGCATCGATGCACATCCCTAGCGCCCACACATGCACGACACGGTGCGCAGTACAGGGAGGATCCCCCTCGAGCCGGCATTGAACCGAAGCGATGCTTGTTATATTGTTATTATTTTGCAAGAACAACGTGAGGAGAGCATGCACAGCTTTTGTTTATTGCTGTCTGTGTGTATTAACATCTCTAGAACTTTAGATGCAAACAGGGCTCTCAAGTCTCACGCATTCGGAGGGAGACACATGCATTTCAGCCAGTTTACACGCCAGTGACGCCACACCTTGCATTTCTCACGCTGAAAATAAAACATTCTTCCCATATAAAAACAATGGATTAAGCAAAGGCAGGGACGTTCTCTGCCGGGAGTTCATACAGGTAGCTGTCTCGAGTTTTTAGGTGTGCTCAACTTCACGCAGCAATGCAAGAACCGAAACGCATATGACATCAAAGTACCGCGAGAAATATTCGGGAAATCATACGGAGGAGTTTGATTTCAAATTGCTCTCGAGCTGTTCTAATGTCATCCACCTGTCACGCGGAGGTTGTTGGAAGAGCAAGATCCGATGAATACGGTAAAAAAAACTCTTAATTTTTGTATCATATTGAATGTACGATTCCTGGACTCGACTTTGATAAAAGACAATGTGAGCTGATGTTGGGTAATATAGCCATACTCGTGCTAAATTATTAACTCAGTCAAAAACTCTCCAACTTTGCAACCAGTTTTAGTTTACCTGAAAATAAAGAAAGTACTAGAGTCTTTATGAAATGAATGAAAGGAGAGATGAATGTCATTATTTTATTGCCCTGTCATCATCAAGGCATCAAAGTGTGCAAAAACACAACACAAACACGATTCAAAACTAAAATATGTAGGCTACTCTCTTTGTATACAAATTTCGAACAGGATTAGAATATAATTATATTTTAAATATGACAACAAAAACACAAGACTGTAAACGTAATAATATCTTAATGTCACAATGCAATAATATCATATAATTTTAAAACTGCATACTGTTGACACACACAAACACAAAATGAAATGCACTGTAAGTCGTTTTGGATAAAAGTGGCTGCCAAATGTATAAATATATAGATATAAAACTCAGTCTATATAGATTTTTCTGTCTCACTCTATTTGCAAGGAAAATAAAGAAAAACGTTAGACTTAAAATCATCTTTCTATTCTGTATTACTTTATTATTTGTTTCAGTTGTGTGCTTGCGTATCAGCGAGCAAAGTGCCCTTTTTATTCTTTGAGCACCTGCCCCTCCAATTGTCTCTGCACGGCCCTGAAACCTCTCATATGTCATCTATTAGCTGATGGCAGTAAGTGTACGTTTTTTACCATAGTAAACTCGAATGGCGTCTAAATATCACAGTGGTTAAACGCATACACGGGGGCGCGCATCATCTACGCTGAGCGTAGTTTCAGATGTTGCAATAGGCGTAAATATTTTTCACAATGTTGGACGTAGCTAAGCCCGACGTAGGACTATTACACCCAACTTCTTAACGTCCGGCTAGTGCAACCGGCCCTTGGTTATTTGCGCAAGATTAAACATGAGTATTTATGGTGAGAAAATAAAGCTTTTTTGGATTTTTTTTAAAATGGGGATTGGGGGTGCGCCAACCCGGTTGGGACATAGAAGGGGGTGCGCAGGAAAAAAAGTTTGGGAACCCCTGGTCTAGATTGTAGAATGACTTAAAAGGAAATCTGAAGTAATTAACTTATTTCATGTGTCCTAGTTTAAGTTATATAAGCATTATATATTAACAAACCAGACAGGAGATAGGCCACTTGAACATTTATAGCATATGTTTAATTGTTTAAGTATTCGGTCAAGCATACTGTATGTGGAAACACCGTAAGAGGATTGCGTTCCCTGCAGCAAGTTTTCCTTTAAAGAAAATGGCATTGACCCACTTCAACACAGAATTCCTCTCTCTTGGCTGCTGATATCCCTGCTTTTATGACATCATTATGGCAAACTTGATGAGCTGGCACACGAGCCATCGGAAAGACGGACCACATTTTCAACTGCGTGTGTGATGCTTTAAACAAAGTCTCTGTCATTCTATATACATATGATGTAGATCGTTTGGAGGAACCCCAAGCACTAGATGTTTTGCTGAAAGATTTGTTGAAAACATCTGTAAAAATCCATGTAAGAAAAGAGTAGAAAATCTAAAAAGCACAAGTGAGGCTCTTATAGGCAAGAATATTTTGACAGGAACAATACTGTATGTCAAATCATTTCCAGACATTTATTCGTTGTGAACGTTGATCTACATTTAAAAACCCCAGTCAATGAGCTGAACTATATATGTCAGGGCTAGTCAACTGGCGGCCTTCCAATCATCTTTATCCGGCCCGCCGGTCATCTTTGTCTGATTTGAAATCAGCTTAAAAGTCACCTTTTCACTATACATGACGAATAACGGCCGAAAGGAGAGTCTGAAAGGATTTGCTTGGGATCCCATCCATCTGCAGATGTGTAATTTTCAGATCCGGTTTGAGCTTTTGATGCATTAAAAAAAACTTTTATGACTACACCGCATATGACAAAACACTGTGTGCAAGGTAAAATTATTAATCCTTTTTTCTTTAATTTTATCAACATTTGAATCCTTTAAAAATGATTGATTACTGATAAAGTAAATTATTAATTATTCTTAAATGAAAAGCTCTTGCACTGGAATGAGCTTCTCTCCCATGTTGTCAGGGATTTACGATTAAACTGAAATTACATTACTACTGCCTCTAGGGGGCCAACTCCGACAGTCGTGTCCTAATGTAGTGTACAATGGAAAGGTGGTTTAGTCTTTATAACTTCAAAATATTAAAAAAGAAATCATGAAGTGCAATTTCAGTCATTAGGATAAGACTGAATATATTTTGTGAATACTTGAAATATAAAAATTTATAAAAGTTAAAGAGTTATAAACAAAAGGAGTTTAAGAGCTCTGCATTACAGTTGATGCTATACAAAAATAAGGGTATAAAAAGTTACAAAAACAACATGAGTTATAACATATATATATAATAATATGTATAAAATTTAAAAATAGGGGTAAAAGTTTGGCTCGCATCATATTTACATATTTTATTCTGGCCCTCATAAAAGAGTAGTTGAAGACCCCTGATATGCAGCAAGTCATTGTGACCACACACACTTTATCACTACGACAAACCCTTCACGGCATTGTTACCACAGTTAGGTCCCCATCCCAGGATGAATCCCGGAATCCGTCCAGTGTTTACGCAGAAGAAACTCTGGCAGTTTTCCTGGGATCAATTCTCTGTGTGAAAGAGGTTTAAGTCCCTAACAGTCATAAAGACCTTAGCTTTGTCTCCGGTAGTTATGTATAATACATTTGTTGTGTTGTCATGTGTTTTTTGTCCTGTAGTAAATAATGTCTGCATTGATTAGTGAAGTCAGGTGAGCGGATACGCTACACAAAAACATTGTGGTCTGTCAGCATGGCAACCGAGCAGAAACTGTAGAGCTGAATGCCAGGTGATTATTTAGAGAAGGGGAACGGGAGCTTTATAGGGGAGACGATGAGCTCACCCCTCTTTCATGAAGGGGGTCGCAGCTCTGGGATTTGGTGAAATCCACTTTACAACCACTTAGGAAAAAGAGCCAATATCATCTCAGAGCCAAGACGTTTAAATGCTTGCACCTTGAGTCTCTGCAGCAGGTTTCTATAGGAGATTTGTGGAGAAGTGTAAATGATTTGATAGTGATGTCATCGCACACTTGGATTATCAAGTAAAGCTGTCTTCAGTTTTATCTTCAAACACTATGATACGTCTGACTGCTGTAGTTTAAAGTTTGTTTTTAAATTTTACTAAATGTATGATAATGTTTTTATGAAGAGAAAGAAGCGATGCAGGTAAATGGCTTTGAAAGGCGCTCTGTTTCCCTTTATACAGTAATGCTTTTATGGTTCTCCAAACCCGCATGACTTTATTCCTTCTGTGGAAATGAGGGAGATGTCAGACTGAAGGTCTAATCCGTTTTTCCATGCAATGAAAGTAAATGTATCCCAAAAGACAAAACGGCAGCACGACATTAAATCATTAAAGGAGATGAGGGGTGTTGTCCTCGAACTTTTCTGATCCAGCTTTAAACTCTGGATTTAAATAAAACTTTTCCGAACATAGATGGCACTATAATGTCTATCTTTATACAATATAGGATGCGATGTTTGAGGATTCAGGGCTAGCAAAATCGCTAGCCTGACATCCTAGGGCTATTGTGCCTCAGTCGGGCAACCAAAATGCATTTCCACCTTGCCCGTTGGACTATCTTGACTTATAGGGAGGAAAATTTGCATTCTCTCACAGATTTGGTTGGGTATTATGGTGTATGTAATTCAGGCATTCGTGTTTGAACCCACGCTCACGTTTACTTTCACTTTTCATTTTCGAATTTGCAAAGCCGCAAACTGTACAGGAGGCAAGCAGTGTTGATTTGTCATTGACGATCTGGATCTGTTGCGCGAAATTTGCTCCAACGTCGTCCTGTTAGTCATTAATATCCTCGCGTAAAAAATTATATTAGTTGACCTAAGTTGGACGATTAAATTCTTAATTTTCTTGTTTTGCCCAAACCCTGATGTCTGTGTTCTGTTTCTCCTCATACTGAAGGTCAATCTGTTTTAATCATTCATGAGTTTTTGTTTAAAAAACTGACTTTGTAAAGTGTTTCAAATCACTTCTTATCTTTACTTGTTGTGTACTTACCCAGTGTTATGTTTACTCGTGTCTTTATGTGCTGTTAAGGATGAATGTCAGGGGGCAAATTTATTTTTAAAGTTTATGCCTCGTGTTCTTCATAATGTGCTGTCAGGTCCTGTGGGTCGATGGAAAACGCTTTGTTTGCTCAGTGGGTTCGGTTCATAAATTTCTCATTTACAGACATGTTAACTGGTCCTCGGGGAGCTCTGAGCTCATATTTACAGGTAGTGAAATTGTGTTTATTTAGTCTTTTTTTCCCCCATTTTAACGTGTTAGTTGTATTTTTTTTGCAGATTTACTAATGCTGCATTCCAGACAACTCAGATTTAGGATATTTCCCACCTCAGAACTGGAAATAATGTCTGAATTAAGTAACATTAAAATTATTTTGTAACCCTAAAACATGAATGTTACAAATTATGTAATAATCAAAGTATAGTAACATTAAAAGAGTGCCGTTACAAACATCATTTCCGGGTCTTTTTGTTTTCATATTCACCCACTGATGATCAATTGAGAGGCGTGTTACTATTATAACTTGTTATTGTATCTTAACTGGTTGACCTTAATATTAGCAGCACAAAAGTTATTTTCAAGGGAACACATACTGATAAAATGTATCACCAGAATACAAATGATTTTAAATAAAATTTCTGCCAAATGCATAGATGTAAAGTAAATTAATAGTGCGGTTTGTGAAGGGCAAGCACTTTTATTTTGTTACTGTACATATTACAGTTAAAGGCTTTTTGGAAAGGCGTTATTCACCAGCTATTGTCATATCAGTCCCTTCAGAAAAGATTATGCGATCGCATGATTTAAAGCCTAATCAGCCAAAGTTTGAATATTTATGCGAGAGAAGCATTTTTTACAAATTGTCCACACTTTCGTCGCATAAATTACAGATTTCCGCGTGCAAAATATGCAGGGCTTGCATGATTTCATAATCCCCGCATTTTTGTAGCAAAAAGTCCTGTTGCCATGGGCACGCTATGAAGTGACGTAATTACGTGACGTGAACATCATTCAAAAGCTGCAAACAGTTTTTGCAAGTTCCCGCAGTTTCATTGCATAAAATTGCATGAATATGCCGCAATTTTGCCACATTTTTCTGGAAGGACTGTCATATACTGTACAGTATGCAGTACATGATGTTATTATTTCCAAATTTAACATAAATATACTTTTACCAATACATCTACTTCCTTAACATTTGTATGTGACATGAGAAACGTCTGTTTGTTTAATGTATTAAACCAGCCATTAAACCCACATCTTTTGGTCAGCGCTTAACATAACGTTCATGAACAAAAACAGATGTTAGACTGTATGTTGATGTATTTGTTTATTGTAATGTGGAATTGAAGTTTATTGATGTTGAATTCTTTTTAAACAGCTGTTTAGATAAATTAAGAAAGCAGGAAAGTATTGAAGGATTGTTGACGTCAGCTGAAAAGAAAATGAAATGTATACAGTTACTGTTGCTGTGTTAAATATACTTGACCTAATCATCAGAAACATTGTAAGATATCTTAATATAATGATTTTGTATTTTGAGATTATTCAGTCATATTCACATTTAGTCAAGCAGTGTATACATTTTCTGATAATGATGACATATAACCGAAGTAACTTTTGAGGAAATTTGCTGGCTTATCTGATTCTCGTTGTCTTGTACTTCCCAGATGGAGAAGTTTAAAACCGTTTGCAAGAGTCACAATCTGTCAGACTTCATCTGCTTATCTGTTTTTTATTTGGACATCAACTTGCGTCTGAGTCCCATCCGTATGCCCAGCGTTTGCTGTTCTATTATAATCAAACCACAGTAGATCATTTTTCATTGCATAACTTCATCTGACTTGAGGAAAAGTTTTTTTCTTTTCGTTTTTGTCCTTCACAAATGGATTTTCCATGATGCATAGTTTTGACTCCAGTTTGGAAAATCAAGAGTTTAAATGATGTGGACCTGACCTCCGCTGACCTCTGCTTTCCCCTCTCTCATTCCCTATTGAATCTGGAGCTCATATTTCAATCATTTTGATCATTTTTTCAGACGTCCAGAAGCTTTATTATCTGTGGATAGTCTTAGAATTGCTTTACAAGTAATTGAGCATTTCAATGATTTATACACTTCAAGTTCACATGTCTAGCTCAAAAGTTAACTAGTATATTCTTGTCTTAGTTATATTTGTATTGAAAAGCCAACTCAACTTTATTGTCACTACACAAAGTACTTCAGTGTAATGGAGGAGGGTTGATAATAAAATACTTAAGGACATCAGAAGAAAGTCAAGTTGTTTGAGAGATTCACAGAAATGATGAAAATGTTTATTTGGAAAGTAAATAATGTTGATTTTTATTTCATGTCTCTTAAGGTCAGCTTTTGGTTGGTACGAGAGATCCTCACCGCCCAGACGCTGAAGATTCGTGCTGAGATCCTGAGCCATTTTGTGAAAATCGCTAAGGTAATTTCTTTTCAATCTGTTTGGAAAATAACACACTTTATCTCTACAGACAACTATCACTATATCTGACTGATATTAAATAAACTTTATGTATTTGCAAAGATATATCTAAATTAGTTTTGGTGGATGCTTATCAGTACAATCAAATGGTGCACAACATTGAAGAAAAATGCAATGTGTAGTAATTTGCTTAAATGGGTCATAGCGTGAAAATCTTGTTCCATGTTTAAGTGCTATAATTGGGTCCCAAGTGCTTCTATCAACCTACAAAACATGAAATAAAACAGTAACTTAGTTTTGATAAATCATTCTCTGTAAGCATGTGAAAAAAGAGGTCTTTCAGATTTTGCCTGTTTTGTGAGGTAGGTAGCAAGGCCAATTACAATAATACCGCCCCTTAATTTGCATTATCCAACCACGGCACTGCCATTTAGTGCAGATGGAAAGAGAGAGAGAGAGAGAGAGAGAGAGAATAATTGATGGCACAATTGAGTTTCAATTGCAACAAACCATCATATCATCAGCTTATTTGCATTTTTAAGGACACACCCAAAACGGCACATTTTTGCTACTCTGGAGACCAGGGCCGGGTCTACGGGGGGGCTGGGGGGGCATTGCCCCCCCCAGATTTTCCTTCTGCCCCCCCAAAAATGTCCAGCCAACCTTAAAATAACGGAGTCTCTTTAAACAAAAAATATCTCCTTTAGGCAAGCGCTAGCGTTTACAGCTCCCGCCCACTATCGTCTGTTTAGCTTATTCAAGCCTTGGAGGTCTTTTCAGCAGTATTTAAGTCACAGGAAAGGTACTATTGTTCTCTATGACGGTAACTCAAAAATAAAACGCATATTTAGAATATATATCAGAAACAATGCAATTTAGTATTACATAAACGTAATAACCCAACACATATTAAATTAAAACTTTTTTTATAGTAAAACATGCCCAAAATAGCACCTTATCCTTTCTTAGACTCACCTCATTATTTATTCATTCAAACACAACAGCCAATGGCAAGTCTCCAGCGACATTTAATGTGTTTGTTTTAGACGTAGTTCTGTTATTAAAATTAGAATATGCAGTTTTGTTGTGGCATACTATATAGTAGATATAAATGATATAAGATGGTTATACAGTAAATATACAGTATTGTAACAGCTGAGCATCGCGTGCAGTTTTAAAATCACATTTTAGCGGTTTTGTCATCGTCAGCTCATCAGCTCGCGTTTGAGAAAAACTTCACACGCAAAAATCTACAGACTTTTAAGTTCAAGAGGAGCTTTCACTCCGCAAGGTCATCATAAGGTAAAACGTTGTATTTTATAATGTTGCGTATAATATCTGATTTTCTGTGTTATGAACAAAGCAGTGTGATTTATCTTTGGTCTCGTCGCAAATCACACTTACAGTATTTTAGGGCTTGTGCTTTTGTCTGGTGGTGTTATAGGCAAACAGGATAACCTTTGACGAATTTGTCATGCATGTCAAATTGCTTACATGATGCAACAATATATTATTTAAAGCGTTGTGCTTTGTTGTGATATTTGAGGTTGCTGCAGCAGCATGTATGATAGGGTCAGGAATTAATTACAACACAGCTTATCACATATATCACATTGAAAATACATTATTTTAAATCAGGAAAATGTTTGAGAAGTGGAAATAAAGTTCCAGTGTTTATTTAGAATATGTTGGGTAGGGTAGGTATAAGAATGGCTTTAATTTATCTATAAGTGAAATAATAGATTAAATGCAGTGTAAACATTAAAAAATATAGCTATATGTACAGCTTTGTATTCATATCACCTGCTTGCCTGATTTCATTAACTGTGACTTAATGTGTAAAACTACATTAAGTGTAATCATTATAACATTATAAATCATTAATCTAATTGCATCTACTTTTAAAATTTGAACGTGCAAAATGACATATAAATGGCCTTTTATTATAAGACATATGCAAAATAATATTTGATTGAAACATCCATAATTTTAGTGTATGAATCGTTTTAGTCGAGAAATGGCTGCCCACCCAAAAATCCTGACTGCCCCCCCAGTCCAGCAAGCCTAGTACCGGGCCTGCTGGAGACACCAAAGAGTTATTTTACATCTTAAAAAAATCTCATAATATGACCCCTTTAATAATGCAGCATACAATATGCAATACAGTAATGCTTTAAGTGACAGATTTACTAAACGGGGCATATTAGCATGAGAGGGCAATTTCAATAAAGCGCCATTGCAGGTGGAAATTTCTATAAAGTTAAAACAACTTTGTTTTGCAAGTCAGTTCAACCTACTTTTTTAAATTTTGCATAAAAAACTTATAAATTCAAGTTGAAATGTTTTAATTACATTTTTAAAGTTAAAGTAACATAAAAATGTATGTTGGTTTGTTAAAAATGCTACCAATTTTTTTACTGTGTGTGTTTGCTTTGTGTAATGATTATGTGTGTTTAAACATACACATGTATTTAAGAAACATTTACAAGTGTATATATATTTATTTATTTATATTTTTATTATATATAAACGTTTGTCTAAAACGTTTAACTATAAACTTCTGAAGTATTAAAACGGTTTCGATATTGAAAGCTATTGCAATGTGCATATTTAGTTTATTTTTGTAATTCCGATATGTTGTGCTAATCGAATGTACTGAAAACCATACTTTGAGCTTATCGCAATACAATTATGAAAATAATAATTCGTAAGGGATGCTTGTGAGAATGCAACTAAAATGAGATTTTAAACCTGAAATCTTTGAATGCATCATTTAGGAAAAGCTTTTACATCACATAAACACTGTTGATGTGTTGAATGCTGTTTTCATCAGATTTAAAGCTGAATCAGGACTTTTCCTTTCCTTCTAAAAACCTTGAAGTGCTCCTGATGCTTGTGGCTGGTCAATGTCTGTATCTGCTAACTACATTAGTTTAGATTGGATATTGAAAAATTATTATGTGATCCATTTTGAAATTTGGTGCTATTAAAATAGTTTGGCACAAAAAATTTTTTTTATATTTTATATGCAACATTTTTTTTCTCAGTTCTCCTCATATTTTCATGGCTGTATTTGAATAACTTTTTAGATATCCAAGCCAGTGTCATAATGTATGATACAGCGAACCATAAAATGTATTAAATTCACATCTGTATGGTTTGGAAACACTTGTCCTGCTATGGAAACATGTGAACCAGGGATTGTCAGCTCGTGGCCTACGGGCCAAATCTGGCACATGTCTGGTTCTTGTTCTTTTTTATGTGGCTCTGTGATTTATTCTGATGAAACTGCAGTGATGTCAAATACATCTGAGCTGTCTGTGCAAAACAACAGTTAGAGATCTGCTATTCATATTCAGCCTGAAACCTACCTGACCATAATTCATTGAGTTTCCCATCACTGTTTATATACACTTAGTCAAATATTATCTGTGATCTGAACTCGCTTAATAAGTGCCCAAGTTCAAAACAATATCAGGAAAATTAAACAAATAAAAGAGAGAAGGACAAACCCTAAAAGATCTGCCTGAATTGATTGGTGACATTGTGCTGGATGGAATAATGTGGGAGTAATGATGAAAGCAGGTGTTTGTTTCTCTTACTGAAGAACGCTGTTGTTTTTCGGAAGAAGATAATCTGACATCATCTAACGTAACTAACAGACAGTTTATTACACGTCTGTTTGTGTGGATCTTCTGCTTTTGCATAAATGAATACTGAATTTTATAATGAGATCTCATCTTGATTGGGTTAAATGGGATAAAAACACAAGCAGTTTCTCATTCTCAATTGAAATGCATTTTTGAGGTTCTGCACTGAAGTATTTAACCATGAGAAACATTTGTTTATTTTTCTGTAGAAACTTCTGGAGCTGAATAATCTTCATTCTCTGGTGTCGGTGGTGTCGGCTCTTCAGAGCGCTCCTATCTTCAGACTGAGCAAGACCTGGGCGGTACAACACACACACACACACACACACTTTACGTTAAATGCTTAAGTCAGTTTGAGAGAGTTTTGGTGATGCCGAGAGCCCTCAGATGTTTCCAGTGACATTGAACTTAGCAATAAAAAAACAAGAAAGTATTACATGACTAACGTTGCAGTCCATGTGTAGTGGTCTGTATATAATTTGGCTTTACTGTGGTAAACTGAGCTCTTGTGGGCACGGTTAGTCTTAAGAGAGCAGTAGAGCTGGTTTTATCCTCTCATACACCTGATCTCTCTGCTGCCAGCTCCTGCACAAATTTTCCTTCTCTGTCATGCCCAATAATTTTTGACATCTCATTACGGTTAAGCCTCCTGCGCACAGATCAGAGATTTCTTGTAAAGCTTAGAGGTTTTTAAAGTAACAACAAATGCTGAATGAAGAATATACAAGTCTCTAAAGTACTATAGGATTATGTTGTACTTAGAGAGATTTCTTTTAAAAAATCGTTAGCTGCTGGCATAAAAACATGATCTGAATCACAGATTGAATTACACTTGATATATTGGGCTTTCCAGACATTTACAGAAGACCGTTTTCTAAAACCATGTTTTGAATGAACTACACAAATGTTCTTTAGCAAGGAAAAGCTGTTAGCTGCATTAAATGATTGGGAAAGACAGAGTATTAAGTTTTTTGTCTCAGAGATACAAAACCGCCCCCAGATCTCAGATGGTTTAACGGGCAGAATATCTGCAGTGTCAGTACATCAGCTTTCCTGCACTGTATTTTTAGTAGACATTTTACTGGAAGTGTACAGAATGAAAGAATAGACCTGGAATCAGTGACCCTTATCACACAAGTTAAAAAAATAACTTGTACGACTACACCACAAGTGACATGTTGACCGGAAGAAACGTATTTCAGTGTTACAATCAAAACACTGTGTACAAGGTGAAAATTATTCATTCTTTTTGTATAACATTATCAGTAACACTTGAATCATTTAATTACTGAGAAGTAAATCATTAAGTATAAATATATTCGTAGATTAAAGTCTCTTGCTCTGGAATGAGCTTCTCTCCCATGTTGAAACAGATTTACGATTAAACTGAAATTTCCTAACGTCTCCCACTAGGGGGCGAACTCCGACAGTCATGTGCGAATGTAGTGTACAATGGAAAGGCAGTTTAGGCTATATATCTTTAAAATATTAAAAAAGTGCAATTTTTGTCATTAGGAGATAACTGACAATATGTTGTAAATACTTGAAATATATCAATTTATGAAAGTTAAAGAGTTATAAACAAAGAAGTTTAAGAGCTCTGCATTACAGTTAGTGCTATACAAAGATACATGTGTAAATTATTTACACTTGCACTTTTTGTGCAATGTTCATAGTTAAGCTATTAAAATTTGTCTCTTGCAATGTTAAACTGCATTTTTTTTTAAAATGATAATAAATAGGAGTTTTCAGTTATTAAAAGGCATTTTTGTATGTTTTTTTATATATGTGACCAGTCACGGAAAGTAGTGACACAAGTAACTGGGGCATTTTGAGTTATTTTCCAAGTTTCTAAGCTTTCCAACGATGTGTAACACATGGAAATCTGATAAGATTTGGAGAAGTTGTGGCCATTTGAATGTAACACATTCAAGAAAGAGAATGCTGAGAAATTTGAGAAGGAAAAAAGTTAACACTTTCCCTTTTCCGTGGCTGGAGAGACAAAAGGGCTCATTTACATCTCATTTAGCTAAGACATACCCCCTGTAAAGCCGTTTTGAGATAGGCTACAGATGTTCTAGCATCATATGTAGTATTTTATTACAGAAGTCCGAATGTACAACATGCAAAAATAAACAGGACTTTTACCTTTGTGGGGATCACAAGTTGAATCCAGTCTGTTTCAGATGTGTGAATCATCCAATGATTTTGGTCCACAAATGCGTATAATCCGTGAAATATAGATATATAGTCTATTGTTTACATCAGATTTCGCATGAACTTCTGGTAATACAATAAAATATACAATCTGAGGACTATTTACATCGTTACATGTAAGGGTATATCAGATAACACTCCTGCAAGACGTCAAAGTCTGCGAGAGCGAGTTGAAATTAAACTACTCCTTAGGATTTCTTAAGAGCTCTCGCGGTACTTTGACGTCATCCGACTGCGGCGCCCCATAAAGTCAGTGACGTGGCTGACGTACGATGCGGCTGACTGTTATTTGTTACGCCCCAGCTTCTTTTCTTTTTCTTTTGTTTTGTGCGCCCGAGCTTTACAGTCTGGGGAGACGCACACTATAAGTTTGAAAAAAATAAATAAAACTAAGCAAACTTGTCTGAGGAACAGGGCAGCCGCGTCACTACAGTCACGTGACTTCACGCTTGAGCCGGAAGAGAAGACAATGCTGAATAAAGTCGTAATTCTTGCTAATTTTGGACCAAACTGTATTTTCGATGCTTCACCACAATCTCACTGACCCACTGATGTCACATGGACTACTTTGATGATGTTTTTATTACCTTTCTGGACATGGAAACCGTACATAGATTTTCAATGGAGGAGACACAAAGCTCTCTGACTAAATCTAAAGTTAAAACATCTTAAACTGTGTTCCGAAGATGAACGGAGGTCTTCCGAGTTTAGAACGACATACGGGTAAGTCATTAATGACATTATTTTCAGTTTTGGGCGAACTATCCTTATTCAGTAGTCACGCTGTTCCCTTTGAGGGGGGAGGCGAAAACAAAAGCTTATACAGTATGTAAATATACACACAGACAGTGACGCCCCCTGCTGCACGCTAGAATCTCTGGAAAAACAAGCCGATTTCAACCGCAAAATGTACGCTTTTAAATATACATAAACTGCTATTTCAAACATGGAGAGGCTTTCTCGTGATCTCAACTAACAGATTCTGCCATAAAACGAAAAAACACAAATTTTGAAAAAAAAAAACTTTGTTTCTCATTTTCTGGAAACTTGTGCTGTCACTGGTTTCCGTGACGGGTCACATATATAAAAAAGTAACAAAAACAAAATAAGTTTTAACATATTTAATAATAATGATATATATAATGGGTAAAAGTAAAAAAGGAATATTTAAAAAAAATGCAGAACAGTTTGGCCCGCATCATATTTACATATTTAAAATCTGGCCATTGAAGAAGAGTTGTTGAAGACCTTTGCTTTATACTGTATGTTTTATCAAGCTGAAAGACTTTTTTGGGTGTCAAAAGTGCTGTTTTATGGACAATTACACCTTTAAAAACAGCTTTTAAACCAAGCAGACAAAACTTATATGAAATCAAACACTTCCAGTTTGCACCAGAATCTTAAATTGTGAAGACTTTTTGAAACACGTTCAGATCTCGAGTGTGTGGATCTGGATTATCTCTTATGAAGTCATACGGCTGTGTCTCCCATCAATATTTTGTTGTTTTGGACTTCATTTTTTGAAGTTAAGTATGTATCACATTTAAATCAATGCCTTTTTTGGATCTGAAAGTGCTTTGGCTTTTCAAGTTGGTTTTTCATCACAAGTAATCTGTGTTTTGTTGCATTGAGATGTTACAGTCTGTTAAATTATATGACAGTTTTTCTATTCACCGTGTCTTTGGTGTGTCCTCATTTATGTGTGCTTATGGAATTAAGAATTCCTCCTGTCAGTTTTTCCCAAGGTTAAACTATAATGTTTGGGATTTGATCAGTGGTTTGTGAGGCATGTATGTCATAAATTATTTATTCTAGGCCATTAATAAAGAATGAATTCTAAATCATTCTCCATTCGCTTTAATTATCTGGTCTTTCTCAGCCCAAATACTGATTTAATACAGTTTTTCCAAACGGCTTCATCTTGAGCGTCCAGATTTTAAAGCACTCAAGCGGTGACCTAACACATGATTGTATAAAATGATTGTTTAGTACTTTTTTTGCATGCCATCCATCAGAACAAATCTGACACCTGATGTTGGGTTGATAAAAAAGAAGAGTTTCATTTATAATGAAGATTTTGCAGTGATGATGGGCTTTTTAACAATCACACCGTTTTTAAGTTTCAGTTTAGAAATCTTTCAGTGAGTTTAAGTCATGCATGTGCTTCTTTTATTCCATTATGTTTACAGTCCATATCAGACCTCAGTCGTGTTTTCTTGTCTCAGATCGATGTGTGTTTACCCACAGTTTTCTGCAGTAGTCAGTTTATTTTCTCTCTTCATGTGGTATTTACTACTGCATACAGTATATACACGTTTTCAAGCTTTATACCCTAGGGACTCATAAACCAATGAGATGGCAGCTTTCTTGAGCTCACGAGTCATTATGAAGCAGACACATGTATGGAAAAGAGCCGTATTTACCGTATTCCCATTTCGCCTATAGATTTGTGGCTTGTACTGTGGAGCGAACTGGGTGGGCACATGGTGCAGTATAAACTATTAAACCCTTTTGGGGAAAGTAAGCAGGAATATATGATGTTTTGAAATCATTAGCGTTGTTTTTCTTCACTGATTCTTTAGGGTAAATCACACTAAATGAAGTCTTAATTGAACGTCTTGTATTTTTTGGTGCTGTTACTCCAAACAAACATGTTGACTTAAAGGATCTTTATTTCAGACCGAGTTTATTGTTGCATTTGTTTGCACATACGTGTGCACATAGCGATTCATGTACATTATTCTGTATGTTTCAGAGCAGGTTTATCTTATAGACCAGAGTTCTTCAACCTTTTTCAGGGTAGGGAGGGGAGGAGCAGGGACCCCCAGAACTTATATCGAATTAGGACTGTATTTATTATTATTTATAATAAATACTTTGTTATTATGGTGACGTTACAAAGAGACTTAATTTGTTTGTTTTTTTGTCATACTTGAATATATTTTATTGTGGGAACTTTATGGTTTTCATTTAAAGTTTTGTTTTGTATTCAGCATATTAATCCATTTTTGTTTGATACCTACTTTAATTTGCCCAAAAATATTATTTTGCATTCCAACAGTCTTTCGAGGACCCCCTGTAATACCACCACGGACCCCCACGGGGTCCCCAGACCCCCTGTTAAAGACCCATGTAATAGACCAATCGACCTGGACGTGCCAGTGTCCATTTATCTTACATCGAACCCTTTATGTGTGCGTGCGTGTACCAGGTCAAACCTCGTGCAACAGTTGCCTAAAAGTAACACCATTGGCTGGCTCTGTTAATTTAGCTTATTCATCCTCTCAGGTATGTTCTGTATGGTATTGGCTATCATGTAAATAACTGTTTATGTTACGTTAACATGTACGGACATCTATTCAGCCTGCTGTTTTGTGCCATTGTTTAGTTGAATAACTTCCCTTTTCCAGATAAAATATCTGTTCTTAAGCTTGGATTTTGTGAAATCATTTTCTAAATAAAAGCGACGTATAGTCCACTTCGACTTGTATATGTTTTTTTCCTCTTCAAAACGCATTTTTGACTGATGCGACTTGTACTCCCAAGCGACTTATAGACCGGAAAATACGGTATGTGTAATTACAGCTGTTCACTTCTGATGAGATATTAGTTTTAGTATGCGAGCAGGTTGGTTCATTCATTTGGGTTTCCTGTTAAAAATCCGTTGCATTTGGTCATTGGTGTGTTTCACCAGCTGTGCTTTATCCCCTCAGTGCTGCTTAAAATTGATTTGAAATCTGTGTCTGGGTTACTGATGTGTTGGGTTCAAGTCGTACCTCCGATCAGATGAGAGCGAACACTTGACAGCAGCTGTTTCCAGTTCAGAACCAACAGCTGAATCTATCAGTGAGGAGTGAAAGAGATGGACGGAGTTTCCAAAGCAAGATTGATTCAGATGTACAGTCGGAAAAGGAAAACGTCTTCCAAGTTTACACTTTCTCATGGATTTATCCACGAAATAAATGTGTTCCCTCTGGAGACCATCAAATCAGAAGCCAACAAACTTTTCACATTTGTTCAGATGTGTTCACAATGAAAACATGCTGTTTATGTGTGTCATGCTGTATTGAGCCCCGAGTCACTCACATTACTGTATTATACAGTATTAAAACATTTCATTCATTTCAGCAAACACATTTTTTATTTTAGTCTTTTTTTTTCATTTGAATATTTAAAATATTGCTTTCATAATTTTGCTTTCAGTAAAGCTGAACAAACGAGTGCTTTCTCATCTGTATGAATGTGTCGGATGATGTCATCTTAACTGAGATGATGTTTAATAGAGTAAAGTACAGTTTCAGTATACAGTAGGTCTGGGGTTTTCAAACTGGGGTCCGGGGACCTCCAGGGGGCCTCCAAGAGGTTCTAGGGGTCCCCAAAAACGTCCAGAGAAAAAGGGCAAAAACAATTGTACAATTATTTATTAGGTGTGTTTTTATCTCTTGTTTTACTACATATATCCCAAAATTGTTTATACTGTATTTGCTTGGTATCTTTCTAGTTTGTTTTCCTTTGATCTCACTCACTGGGTTTGTCAGGCTGTTATTCCTCATAAAGTTGCAATGAAACCAGGTTTATCATCAAAGTTGCTCAAGTACATATTTGTATTGAAAATGTTCAGCAAACTTCAGCTTTATACATCCAGAATTAGCCAATTTTTTTTTTTTTTTTTTTGTTATACATATTAAATAAGCAAATATATATTTTAAATTTAGGTAGGGGGTCCCTTGCAAAACGTTCATCATTATATTTGGGGCTCCTTAACGCATCATAATGTTTAAAACCCCGTGCTTTAGTTTATGATATATGATGTTCGGGACAATAACAGAGTTTGTTTTGTGTTTCTTCAGCTGATAAGCAGAAAGGATAAGGCCACATTTGAGAAGTTAGACTACCTGACCTCCAAAGAGGAGAACTACGCCAGGATGAGAGAGTACATCAGATCACTCAAGATGGTGTCCTGTATCCCTTACCTCGGTGAGTCTTCATACCATTTGGTTTTTTTGTCTCACAACTAGTGTTGTAGTACCCGAGACTTGAGAATTTTTTTCTTGTCTTGGTCTTGACTGTTTTTGCTCTTGGTCTCAGACTTAGTGGTCTTGCGGTTTTATTTCAAGACCACAACTGTGGGAGTTAAACTAAATTGCTGGTGCGTTGTCTGATTTATGTGTTAACATCATTAATGTAATTTTGATGTAAAACTTCTGGTTTTTAAAGGAATCATTGACTTATTTCATATTTGATTTCTTTTGTTAATGTTGTGCCAGTAAGACATGAATGAGGGTTTGTTAAAAAATAAATTTGTCCACAAAATTAAGGCCCAGAATATCCAAGATGTAATTCTTTCAAA
This sequence comes from Paramisgurnus dabryanus, assembly GCF_030506205.2. Lineage (NCBI taxonomy): Eukaryota > Metazoa > Chordata > Actinopteri > Cypriniformes > Cobitidae > Paramisgurnus > Paramisgurnus dabryanus. Next base: position 33,167,986 of record NC_133341.1, on the reverse strand, counting down.
ACACAACTCAATGGAGTGCACAATGTAAACACACTTAAAACAGGAAAAATGCCTCAATATTAATACAGTAGGCCTACATGTTGTCCTATTTTACATTTTTAGTGAGTGTAGATATTAACAGAGCAGTCGCATTCATGCAAATGACTGAAGAATGAATAGCAAGTAATTTTTAACATCCCTTTGACTTATACACTGCAAAAAATGACTTTCTTACTTAGTATTTTTGTCTTGTTTTCAGTACAAATGTCTAAAAATTCTTAAATCAAGATGCATTTACTTGAGGAGCAAAATATAAATATAAATAAATGTGCTTTTTTTTAAACAATTCAAGAAAAACTTTCTGACCCCACTGGCAAATTTAAGCACAAATTTACTTTATATTTTTGTCTAAAACAACTTATTTTCTTGGCTCATTTTGCTCATGAAGCAAATGCATTTTGATATTAAGATTTTTTTTACATTTGTACTGAAAACAAGACTAATGCAGCTTTCACACAGGATGCGTTGCGCTGTGCTATGAAACGCATTCATTTCAATGGCTTTTCCTTGCGAGGACAATTTGTTGTTGCGTTGATTAAATCGCGAGCGCAGTGGATCACAGTTAAAAAAAAAAGTTCAAAATAGTTTAACTTTTGCACTCCATGACTCCCAGTGGCGAACGCAGCGCACACTGCGTCCTGTGTAAAAGGCGCATAAGTTAGAGTCATTTTTGTTCGTGTATAACTTGATTTAAATGCCAAAAGTTACATCATATTGTATAAAAAAACATTTGGTTAAAGATGGAGAAGAAGTGTTTCTAATTTCAGCTCATGAGGATTTATACTGAAGAGAGTTTAAAACGAGTCATGTAGTAAAACTGTAAACTCAGTAATTCTTGATGTGTGAATGTGCTGAGATGTTGAGAATTTGTTTTATGAACACACCGGGCCAAATTTGTGTAACGCTGTGTGATTTGTTCTGGATGTTTCAGTGTTTGTGGTTTATTAATTCCTCAGATGTGTTTTCCTCTCAGAGTTGGCTGGTATTTGGTGGTCTTTTTCCTGGTCAGTCTGGTCTGATGTGGTCTTGCATGCTGCTCTTCTTCACTATCTTCTGTTGTAATATCAGCAAATATCATAAACGTTTTTCCTTTCTTTGGGGAAGGGCGTACTGGAAAAGTCAATTGAAATTTCTGTAGTGAAGTGAGATTTTTTGTTTTTTCCCCACTTATGCTCTGCTTTATAGCTTTGGGTAAATCTTTTTATACCATAAGGACTTATAGAGATTTATAGAGCCCAGCATAACTGGATGCAGTGACGTTAAATGGTTGAAAATCCTGTAATCCTAATATACTCCGCTTTAGAGATTTTCATGGCATGCAATTGCAAACGGTGTGTAGATATTTAATAGTATCATCTTTATAATAACCGTTTTGAATTAGTGCCTGGAACATCTTGTGTGTTGTTTTTATTATCGAGACACATTTCAGATTGTTCCTGTGAATGCCTTGCCGTCGAACCCTGCACGAAACACTGAATTGAGTCGTAAGGTTTTCATTAACGCAGAGATTTTCAGTGAGTCCTGGAGACTCGGCGGTAAATTGAATCCAAACCTTCTCGCTTCTTACACTCATGTCCATGAACAGAAATAGTTGGAAACTGTGTCTCATATTCTTGGGCCTTTAGTCACTGACAGACGCTGTTCTCATTTAACTGAAATCAGGAGAACATGCAGGGGTGCCGTGTTAGACGTCCCATGCATTTGATTTGTTTACTCTTCAGGTGAAGTTACACGTGTGATTTCTTTATGATTGTATGAGAAGGCATTTTGCCAAGAACATTTGGGCAGTAGATCTTGAACAGAATGTGCTCAGATTTTTGTTTGTTAGCATGAAATGTTGGCCAGAAATGAAGTTTGTATTTTAAATTAGGAATTAAAGCACATGCCAGGTAACATATTTAGTTTGTGAACTCAATGCACCTGAAACGGTTTAATGCTTTGAGCATTTCCTTCCAAATACCTTTATAAATTGATCTGACCCAGCACGGCTGTCTTTCCAGTATTTACTCAGTTTTGTGTTCATGAAAGGCACTTTTGTGTTGTGTAATAGTCTGTGTCTGATCTTTATAACCTATCATTTTGAGTCAGGGTCTGAAGGGAGAATCAGTTTACAGTAAATAAAGACCGAATGATGACCTCTGTCTACCGACACAGACGATTTGATTTATTATTCCCTGAAACTGTACTACAGTGAGAGGAGCTCACCGGATCGGCAACACATCAGTCATAGGAATTGTTAAAGCAGCATGGACCTTATATTTTGTCCATATTTGGACAATTTTTTTCCCAGTTATTAACTTTACGATATATATATATATTTTTTATAACAAACATCTCTTGCACTGTTTTTCATTTATAATGAGATGCAAAAGATTGAGCTCCATTTAGCCCTTTAGAGCCTTGTGAAATTTCTGTCAGATCTTAAGCGTCTTTACGTAAACAGTAAAACATGCACGCCTGGACTTTATAACCCAATCTGAATCATTTGACAGTTTATCATCACACTGTAGCTGTACATAATTTATTGGAAAATTCTGGTAGACAGCACAACAACACTGTTACAGAAACACTCGCTCTTAGTTTATATGTACAAGAGGAATTCGGTTGAAAGGATCAGATTGAAATCATTCATACAAATATTAAATTCTTACACTATCATGTAGACAATAAAATAAAATACAACATGTTTTCACTTTGCAATGTCTCTCAAAGGTCTTGCTTTTGAAGTTCAATCCATCAATTTTGAACTTGAATTTGCTTCCCAAAATACAAACTAACATGTGAGGTGGTGCTTGGGTAATTTTTGCTGTATTTATTGATATATCAATGTACATTTTCATCCATTTGCAGTGAATATACGCTCCCTAGAATCTGACTTCAGATGTCTCTTTGTTGTCTACGTCTTAGGGCACCTTTGGGTGATTTGAACACAGCCTTTACATGAAGTCAATGCAATGTGAAAGAAATCAAACTAGAAGGTGTAAATGAGTGCTTTTTCTTTAAAGACCTCTTGAAATGAAAATGAGTTCACAGAGAAGTGATTCCCCTCCTCTCTTTACATGTAGCCTAATGCTGCATCCGAAATCTCATACTGTGACGGAATTAGTTATGAATTAAGTATCTACTCATCGACTGTTAAAGTATCTACTATATGGTATAAATATTGATAGTATAAATGAATTCGGATGCTCTACATCCACCATGTTGATGCATCATGTGACATACATCATCGTAACAAGTTAGTTGTTAACTGGAATAACATTAAAGGTGCAGTGTGTAATTTTTAAAAGGATCTCTTGAGAGAAATGTAAAAAACTATATTATCAGGGGTGTATAAAGACCTTTCTTAATGAACCATTATGTTTTATTACATTAGAATGAGATGTTTTTATCTACATATCTATATACACCGAGGGTCCCCTTACGTGAAAATCGCCATTTTGTGACGCCATGTTTCTACAAAAGCCCTTAACGGACAAACTTAATTTAAAAATTTACACACTGCACCTTTAAACTACCACAATTTAACCACAAGGGACAACTTTTTTATATATATATATATATGTATTTGCATTTAAATAAAGCCGAGTTACTGCTTTTGGACATTTCTTAAAGGAGTAGTCCACTTTAAAGATGTGGTCCACTGACTTTTCATAGTAAGAAAAAAAATACTATGGTATGTCAATGGGCCCCATCTTTAAAGTGGACTACTCCTTTAATAAAACAATGCCAACTTCTCTTCGGGGGCTCATGGGATAGTAAAGGGTCCATCAAATGAACACTTCAGGATTTTGCCGGAAGTAGTAGGTCTTCCGGGTACTTTTCGCATACTGTTTAATGGAATGCCATGTTTAATTTTTTTCTCACCTCGCCTACTGCTTTTTGCCCTACTATTTAGTATAGAAGTAGGCGGTTTCGGACACAGCCTCAATGTACTTGTACACTAATGGTAATAAAATCAGTGGCATTGGCCTAATTGCTGTCTGGTTGGTTTTGAGTAGCTCATGTTGACTAAATGCACCATCTTACGAGAAAAAATAATGTGTAAACACCTCTTACAATTGCTCAGGTCACATAATATATCATTAATGTAGGTACAGTTGGAGTGATATCTCATGCACATCACTGTTCAGCGTCTGTAGAGATCTTGGTTCTCCTGTCATGAGGAACCCAGCATTACTGGGTCTGTTTGAGTGTCCTTAAATTGTCCCTGTGATGTCCAGAGGCTTTGCAAACTCAAGTGTTGTGATGAAGTCATTGCACTTTCTTAGTTTTTGGTACATGTTACATTAAGAAAACATTAAGAAAAAATACTGAAAAAACATTGCACTTTATTAACTTTCTCAGCATCATCTTCTAATGGAAAGTGTTTGGATTTGGACGAATCATCATTGTGACTTTTTTCAGCGAGTATGATCCGCCACGAAACTCCGCCCAGTAAACTCCGTCCTGATAGCGACTGCGGTAATGTCCACCGCGGTACCACACGCCGTTCAGATTAGAGTGAGCACAAGCGTTGTACCACCATCCTCCCTTCTGATAGTGAGCGCAGTTACCTGTTGAAGAGAAAACACAAATGTTTGGTTTTGTAACGATGTACATTTAAACTCTGTTGTCATTGCTGTACGGCTGTGAATACCCGTGTATGCGTCGTGATCTCTGTCCAGGGTGGTGAACTGTTTCCCGTTGTGCCAAGTGAGAGAATCTCCAGCGTTGCCGTGGTAACGACCCACCCTCAGCTTGTAAAAGTCCGTCTCTGGCTCTAGGCGGAAACTGGCGTATTCGGCGAATGTCTTTCTGCCTGACCAGTCCTCAAGAGTCACCAGAAGCTTGTAGTTTGCTTGGTTGGTCAGCGAGTAGATGTTCTCCAGACCGAGCCAATATTCACCATCGATGTTCCCAAATCCTTGCTAATAGAGAAAACAAGTGTGATTATAAAATCTCTGCTTCCGGCTCTGATTCTGATTCAGATTTTTGAAAAACACCCAACATTCGCTTGTGTCTAAATTAACCTTTATCAGCTCTTTAACCCTGCCAAACACACAGACACAGACATGTGCTGGCTCTGCACTGTCTTTACATTAGACATCATTTATCATAAAGAGGAAGTTTATTTTGGCTACAGTATATCAAACACATCTGTTCATGTATTTAAATAGCTGTTAACAGACGGTCATTACACAAGATATCACGTCTGAAGACATGTCAACAAAGTAGAGTTAAATAATTCAACAGACCGGAGTCAATTATTCTGCTTATACTACGGTTACCTATGGAAGCCCATTTCCGCCACATATGAAAAATCATGCTCTGATAAATCATTATTATGAGATAAAAAGTCAAAATTATGACTTTAAAAGTTAAACTTTTATCTCACTTTTTTTATCTCATAATTACTTACTTATTCATTTAGCTGATGCTTTTATCCAAAGCGACAGAGGATTTGAGTCACAAGTCACAGTGGATTTGAACCCTGGTCTCTCACACCAAAGGCGAGTGTCTTATCCACTGCTCTATCACCACCCCATAATTTTGATTTATATCTCATAATTTAGAGTTTAAAGGTCGTAATTTTTACTTTTATCTCATAATATCGACTTTTAATACCATAATTATGATATACCAGATCTATTTATGATTATTTATTCTCTTATGTGGCGGAAATGGGCTTCCATAGTTGCCACACCACAAGACATTACATTTTTTATTTTAGTTATATATTGTTTGGCCAGTTTTTGCCTTTATTTAACTGTGAGTTTTAGGAGAGGACAGGAGAGTACAGGGAGGAGAGGGGGGTCTGGGATCGGCAAATGATCACGAGCCAGGAATCGAACTTGGGTTGCCGAAAGTGCGAAAGCACCACATGTTGGAGCGCTGCCCACTACCACATTGGCTCCGATAAGTGTTTTATTTAAAGGCATTACACAGATTTTTGTCCTTAAAATACCATTAATTTCTTATACATCTAAAGCCTCCGTTGCTAATTTCAAAACGTATTTGTTCAAATGAATTAAGTAAATTTATTATTTTGATATGAAAACTGTAATGCGTTCGAAAGACCTGGAACTAATTCACAGGTGTGTGTTTACTGAAAAATAATGCACACCCTTAAAATGTTTATCAGCCAATCAGAATGAAGCATTCAGCAGCCGTCTGTGCTATAATATATGATAACTCACCAGCTAAAACTTTACTTTTACTCTTCTGATCATTGCTTAAAGAAGAAATACTGTTGGCAAAATATACTGATCAGATTCTCAGCAATGTTTGAGTAAATCAAAACAGAAGCTATTTATTAAGTATTCCTTGTGGTCAGTTTTTACGATTTATATCCCCATTAAGTGGTTTTATAATCTTTTTGATAAACCCTCAGGAATCATCTTAAATATCATAATTATATGTTCATAAATATTTCATAAATACATAATTACACAATTTCATAAATTCTCTGTAAATATTATCATTCATTAACTTATTTTTATTCTTGGTAATTTTATCGTTTCCAAACTGTTGGGCTGAATGAATGTGTTGTTTCTTCTCGTTTCATCTGGCCTTGATTTTCATTCTGGCTCTGATGACATCAGTTGAGGGTTTTCATCAGACGATGTTTTTGTTGGTGTGCCTAAAACCAATAGAGCAAATTTCTGGAAAAGCCCTGGTCTTTGTTTGAAAATGTTTTCCAGCTTGTGCTGATATTTGAGTCTGATGTTCTGTGTGGGGTCAAAGGTTGTACGATGTCACAGTTTGGTAGGAAACAGATCGGTTTAGACGTATTGACAGAGATTCATCATCAATGCAGAATTTCACAGCATCGTGTGGGTCATTAGGTGAATTAACTATGACTAAGTTAGGCAGTAAGAACATTTTTGCTTTAATCTAGTGATAGTGAATCTAGAGAGCCAACATGGAGAGCCAGTTTGGTGTATCGCCTCTGTAACGTTAGGTACAGCACAGTGTCAGTCAATTTTGTTTTGTTGTGTTAAATAGAAAAGGAAATGTTCACAGATGACATACTGTAGATTATTATGTATTAGACCTGTAACTTTCCTTTTAACATCACTAAATACAGGCTGTGCACAAATAAATGTAAAATAAATTTGCTGTGTTGTAGGAAAAAAAATGATCAGACCTTATATGTTTCCCAGTTTCTAAAGAAGTTGACCGATCCGTCCATGCGTCTCTGGATGACGGTCCAGCCGCCAGGATCATGTCTCTGCTCGCACCAAACCTGCATTAGTTTGTTGATATTATCTGGTTTCAGCAGAAACATGCCGCTGTTACTGTGACCTTCTTCTTGAGCCTGCAGACAGTCTTTAAACGGTCCTGTATATAAACCAACAAAAAACATATTTAATACTGACAAACACCTGTTTACCTGTAAAACAAGACCTAGAATTAATTCAATAAATAGTTTCATCACTTTTGCATATTTCCTTATCTCTCACTAATCTGTTTAACTAGGATATTTTCATTATTGTCTTCATTTTCAATCCAATTCAACCTTTATTTCAGTTTGCCGAAGTTTATGAACCGTTTCATTAAAGCTGTAGATGTTATTGACCACAGTAAATGGACATATATTTAATAATGTTTGTGAACATTTACAATACACCTATACTAATGTAATCCTGTCTGTGAAATCCACACTCAAAAAAAAAAGTTTGTTCATTCAACTTAATTGAATAAAGGAAAACTTTTCTACAAAATTAGTTAATGCGTGTACAACAAGATCAGAATCAGTTCAATTAAACAAATTATCTTTTGTTGCACCAACTTTTCCACGCAATTATTTCTGGTCTGTTCAACAAGGAGAAAACAAGTTAATTTAAACAGAAAATGTCTTGTTAAACCAACTCTCAGTTTCTATATCATACTAATTAGCATAAGCACATGTTAGCATGCTGCTAATAATAATAATAATAACATGTAATAGATTGGATGAGCATCTGAGAAGAGACTGATCTCCAAACAGTCATTAACACATTAAGTCCTTATCGAGAGAAGTACATCACATCCACAACTTAACCACAAGCACCATTCTTCTGCACGATGGCACCAACGAATTTGAAAAAATATAACAAAAACCCTTCTAAATCAATCATATTAATGAACATTAAACACTATAAAGTCTTTCTCTTTACCTAAAAATGCACAAAATAACACTTAATTTTAAAAACGACTCTCCAAAGGCAGTTGCATGCAAAGCATGCTGGGAAATAAAGATCCATGGCCCAGTTAGTAATATCAACAAAAATCATTCATGTGCTCCCAACATAAAATTATTAAGTTAATGTAAGTTTTACAAATGTAAGTGGATTGAACATGATACAATTAAGTTGAGACAAAAAATAATAAAAAATGTGTTGTATTAACTTGTTTAATTTAAGTAAATTGGACAAAGTGCAAAACTATTTAAAAGGGTCAGTTTTCTGGACAGGTGTGCATCTTGAGACAAAACAATGGCACTGATATATTTTAAGATATGTTAATGCAAGCATTTAGTTTTGTTATTGTAGTAATAAGTCTCATAATCTAATGATAAGATGAGGGAGGAGCATCAAAGTTTGATTTCACTCATTGATTTACATACTCAGTCAGTATTAAAGATATCAAGGTTATATTTTCACAAAAATGTTCTTTACATTTATATAGGATGATTTTATGTAGAAAGCAGTAAATCACAAAATAATGAGGTGAAAAAACTTGAGGTGGGTGGGTTTTTGCAGGCAGAGTTACACATCACCCATCAGATGATGATGATGAAGGAGGCATATATCCACACGCGTGCAGTTGAGCACATTTATTTATCTAAAGAGCTTGAAATGGAGTGGATGAGTGATGCTGTACAGTCCAGGTACACTATGAAAGATTTCATTCAGATGTAGATGAACGTACATGGCATAAGGAGTGAGACGAGCTGGTTAAATTTGAAAAACATTGTGAAAGAGAGAATGAGTTATTGAGGAGATCCGCCTGGCCAAGACCTCTCAGAGTTTCCTGTGGCCCACAGCAGAGATGATTTTCTTATTTTTTCCACCAACACTATGAACAATGCTTTTGATTGGTTTCCAGTTTCAACATCTGCATTGTGCTCTTTATTGTGTTTGACATCTACCCATCGTGTTTAGGAGATTGTTGTAGTACTTTATGTCTTTTGCTATGTGCTTATCTACAATATATATTGTATGTGTAAACTGAATAGTTGGACGCAGCAACCACTTGCATCTAAAAGTGTTCGTGCTTAAAAGAAGAGAAACGTTTGCACGCATCCTTGCCCGCCTCATACCATTTAAGCGTGTTTCATGCACCGGTCTTATGCAATCGCTGCAGCTCCAAGATTTTATTTTCTCATCTGGACTTTAAACAGCCACGAGTTTCCAGCTCAGTGTTTGAGTCAATGTTGTTTTCATTATGACGCTATGCTCTCTGAATCTTTCTGGACAACGTCAAATTGCCCTTAGGAGATGGAAAGTCCTCTAGAAAAGACCGTACAGGCCCTCGCTGTGAAACCTGCTACCGAACGCTGTTTACACAATCTGTCCCGTTTCCTTGTAAAGCGTCTAATGAGTTTGTTAACAAGCTACGGCCCGAGGGCAGAATCACACTTTCAGATGGGATACTTGTAAGAAGTTATTGTTTTCATATTGTCTTTCCTCTAGGGGCAGTTTGTCTGCCAAATATCTGAATGTTTAAGGCTAATATACTGGGTGAAAGATGACCACAGACACAGATGGCACACAGCATCTAAATGCAGTGAGGCTCAATTTACTCTGTAAAACTGTAAGACACGAGCCATAAAACAAGACCAGTCTTTAGTAAAAGGAAGTATCAATTAAAGTGAAATAACATTCAGAGAGACAGGGCCAGTACTCGGGGAATAGACTCAGGGCTGTGATAAACCCTGGAGAGAGATATTGTTTTAGTTTCTTTGAACAGCAGCTGCTCAGTTCAGCCCTTCATAGATATTGATCTGTATTTAAAACCCCTTTGTCAAAGAGCTGATTGATAACTATTGTTGTGACACGTGCGCCATCACCATAACACACCCCTTACGGCATCGTTCCTGCTTTTTGGTCATGGGCGTGTCTGGGATGAATCCTGGAAATGTTAAATGTTATGGGAGTGATCATCAATTCCAGGACATGTTTGCGTTCACACAGAAGTCACAATTTTCTGCCAATTTTCTAGATCCACGGATTGTAGGCAACAGTTTACTTCCTGGGATTGGTGATGTAGTAAAGACCGAAATTATCATAATTCCGCCCACTTCGGACAAACAGCCTGTAAGTTAACTCCTGTTAGCATTGCATTGTGAGCGAATCTTTCAAACATGGTAAGGAGCGTCACAAACAAATTGTATAATACCAAATACACAAAATAACCTTGTTTTTAGCAATGAAATAGGTGCTCTTTAAGTTTAAAGTCTGGATGTAAACTGCACACATGTATCAGATTATAATGAGATGTGCAGATGTATTACCAGAGAAAACTCTCAAATTAATCAAAGTGATTCCAGGTTATAAAGAAATAAAGTTTAAACTCCCAAGAGATATCTCAGTTTTCACAGCTCTGTTCTGCTGAAACTCTTCAAATCTGATTTGACATTTCAGCGTTGATTAGGAGATTTTTCAAAACAGTCATGTATTATAGACCAAGACAAGTGCAAGAACTTTCTCTATTTGTGGGATAAAGTTGCTCATAAAAAGTTTTCCTACTGTAAAAGTGCAGTCACTGATGTGTAAAGAGCTTCTGTACCATAAATGCCGATGCATAGTTTTTTTTTTTTTTTTGCAACAATAAAGATTTTTTTTTTGGTAATGCTTTACAATAAAGTTGTATTTGTTAACATTAGTAAATGCATTAGCTTACATGAACTAACAATAAACAATACTTCTTGCATTTATTAATCTTTAGATCCTGTTAATTTAATAATTTTCTAATACATTTTTAAAATCTAAAGTTTTATCTGCTAACATTAGTCACCATGAACTAACATGAATAATACTGGCATAAACATTAACAAGGATTAATAAATGATGAAAATAATAATGCTTATTGTTACTTCACGTACGCTAATGCATTTACTAATCATAACAAATACAACTTTATTGTAAAGTGTTACCGTTTTTTTCTGGCGAGTCTTCTACTAAATGGTGTGAATGGGCGTATTGTAAAGTCTTAAGTTCAGTTGTTACAGTATGTGCTGTATTTATTGCGGTCGTGCTGTTTATTGAGGTATATATTCTGTTTAGCCTGCAGGAATCTGTTATAAGAAAGTAGTTTAGTAGCGTTTAAGTGTTTGGTGCAGACAGAAATCTTTTCTAATAGTTACCAGAGACTCAATTGAATGAGAAAGCAGGGATACACTCAAAAGGGATACATAAAACTTGGTTTTGCAAGTCAATTCAACCTACTATTTTAATAAGTTGACATAACTTATAAAAACAAGTTGAAATTGTTTAATTTAATTATGTTGTTTTGACAAAAATGCTGTATTTTTTGTTTACAGGGTGAATGTATTTGAGTGTGTGCATGTGCGTGCAATGCGTGTGTGGGTGTGTGTGCGCGCGCGTGTGGATGTGCGTGCATGCGTGCGTGTCTCTGCATACATGTTGTTGTTTTCCATTCTCAGTCATGTCTCAGTTATAGACATCCGCCCTGTAGCTCACACAACTAAACCAGACCCTTAAATTCAAACCACTAATTTATCTCTGTTTCACATTTGCACACTCCATCTCCCTAAATGGTTTCTGGAATCCCTTAGCTCAGATGCTAATCAAAAGGGTTTTCCTTCGAAGATTAATATGCACACAGTTCAGAAGAAATATTGCCAAATGATTATGCTGTAATGGACCAAAGGAGAGATTAACGGTCATATCCACATGTTTTCATGTTCAGCAAAACGTTTAAATTGTTTTCTTTGGAAGCACAGCGGAGCCTGATGATCTAACTTAACCGCTTTACATTATAACACACAGATTATTTATGATCCACAGTATGAACAAGACAGTTAAGCATGATGTAAATATCTTAAGAGTTTCAGGATGGTAGGCCATACCTGTCAATCCTGATGCATATACAATATACATCATGTGCCAATGGCGATTCAATACAGACACCTACTTGCTTTTTTTAAAGAAAGTGCTATAGGATATAATACAGGACACTTTAAAAGAAATGCAACTTGGTTTGCTTTTTGAAAAAAGACAAATGCATAAAGTAGCAAAAAGTAGCTTAGCATAGGGATGCACCGATACCGATACTGGTATCGGGTATCGGCCTCGATACCACATTTTCTAAAGTACTCGTACTCGTTAAAAGTCCCCCGATACCAGGGATCGATACCACGGTCTGAGAAATGTCTATGTTTGAGCGGCGTGTAAGGGGTTAATGCCTCTTGTGTTGTCCAAAGAGGCAGAGTTTACAACAAACTGGAAAACTAGTCCTTTGTTTTTTTGTTAAATTATATGACTAAAGCTGTTACCTGTAAATTTAAATCATGTTTTTTTATTAAGTACTCGGTATCGGCAAGTACTGAAATGCAAGTACTCGTACTCGTATTCCAAAAAAGTGGTATCGGTGCATCCCTAGCTTAGCATATTTGTTATATATACTAGTCAACATTTGAAGTGGATCCAAAAAATTAACCTAAGACAAGAACATGTTTTATTCAAAATTTTACGACAACTTTTATGAAAGGTTTTAGTGCTGCCTCACGATTGGTTGCGACTAATCGTTTACAGAATAAAAGTTTTTGTTTACATAATATATGTGTGTGTACTGTGTATAATAATTATGTATAAATACACACACGCGCATGTATATAATTAAAAAGCATTTGCATGTGTATATTAGGGCTGTCCCGGTTATGACATTTGACTGACGGTTAATTATCTAATAAATTGTGGCGATTATGACGATTAATTGCCTGTTTTAGGGCTTTTTTTTGTTTGTTCATGAAATAAAAATTTTACACATTGTTGTGAAAATTCTTCATAAGAAATAAACACAATAAAGTGTCTGAAAAATAACAAAAAAATGCAATTAAAACAAACTGACTATACCAGAATAGGCCTTAAATAGAGGCCAATCCTACTAAGGTCATATTAGTACTGGACCACATGTCTGTTCTGGCTGCAAAAAAAAAATTACTTATAAATTCCTAAGAATAGCATCTTTCACTTCCCTAAATTTGGAATTGCCGTTTTGGAAATGTATGTTTTACCTGGCAGTTTATACTTATCAAAGTTTTGCAGCATTTCTTTAAATGCAGTTTTTTCCACTGTATTGAATGGCTTTGCAATGTATCGGGTTACACTGTCAGTTAAGAAGCACCATCTGATACGGTCTCATTTATACAGGCCCTGCAGCTCCCCCTTGTGTTTTTAGAGAGATGTGCAATCATTGCGGTGATCTGAAATCAACGCAATGAGGTCAAATAATCGCAATGAGATGATTATTTAATCATTGTGACAGCCCTAGTGTATATACATGTTTATATTTATATATAATCTATATTGTTTATAAATATAAATATTTATTATATAAATATATATTTTTCTTAAAATTATACATTTATGTGTGTGTATTTATACAAACATAATTATTATACACCGTACACCCACATATATTATGTAAAAAAAAACTTTTATTCTGCAAACGATCATCGTGAGGCAGCACTAAAAGGTTTTGATCCACTTCAAATGCTGACTAGTATATATTAAGCAAAATTCATACTACTTTTTGGTAATGCATTTGACTTCTCAAAAAGTTGCCTTTTTTAAGTCTGAACCATTGAAGGACTCACCTGAAGGTTTATCTGTGGAGAAGCTGTGAGTTCCAGATGGCATGGTCGGTAAAGTCGGTGGGATGGCTTTAGAGTTTTGGTCGCTCTGGATTTCATTGTTCATATGGTTGGTATGGCGGTTGTAGGGTGGCGGGTGGAAGGGTCTGATCGCCGGGGCGTGTTGTATCGGAGGTGGTTGTGGTGGTGCTGGTCTGTGTTGGGGAATCTGGGGTGGCTGTGGCAGGTTTACAGGTGGCTGGTAGGGTCGCGTCTGTCGGACACCACCTCCACCACCGACAAAGCCTCCTCTCCGACAGTGTTCCTCGAGCTGCGTTATCAGGGCGCTCTGATTGCCGGCGAGAGACGATAAGTGATGGTATTTGTGTTCCAGGTCACGATAGCGCGCGGTCAACTGCTGCATTTCTGACGTGTGATTGAGCACTCGGTTCTCCAGCTGAGAAACCTCCAGAGCGTTGTCTCTCTTACGGATAATCTCGTGCAGCAGCTGCATGTAGAGCTGCGTGACGCGGGCGTTCATGTTGCGCGACTCCTTGCGCAGAAGCTTGACTTCGTTGATAATGCCGCCGTCCACCTCCACCAGCTGCTGCAGCGTCTCAATCTGACGCCTTTGTTTGTGAAGCTCTCCGTTCAGAAGTTCCAGCTCCTGTTTGTTCACGCGGTTCTCCAGCAGCTCTTCCGGTCCTTTAGAGTTCACGCAAATAGCACCTGTGGTCTTCTGCTGAGGGACGACGAAGGTGTAGGAACATTTATCACCCTGAGAGTCAGGAGAGCGTTTGGGTCGACCAGCGTACATGAACTCTTTTTCAAGTATATCATCTCTGCTTTCAAACTCCTGAGCGAAGGAGTCCGGATGAGACAGCGTGAGCGTCAGCAGGGACAGAAATAAGCCGTTCAAAGAGAGCGCAGCCATGATGTGTCCCTCTGAAAGAATATCAAACAGTATTTTAGCTCATTTGTCTCTGGAGTATTACATAATTGTTCGGAAAGTTCAACAGAAAAGACCCCAAGAGTTATTAAATGAAATCAACTGAGCCCTTTGCTAATAACACGTGCATTACATCATCCACATTTAAAACACAAGGCAGATTTTTTGGAAAACATTTAGGAAAACTGGTGTTTGTATACACTTTATTGACCTTTAATGTCATGCACACAAAGCTCTTTTAAACATTTGTCTACATGGGAATAGAAGATTGTTTCCTTCTTTAATATCACATCATTTTCCCATCCAGTGAATTTTGCATGAGTGACTCATAGATTTACACCCCACAACTGGAATGTGTTAAATTACGGATGGGAAAATCTGTCACACTTTGTGCTGTGTTATGTGTACAGCGTGTGTGTTTCCATAGCGATGGACGGATGGAGCGGTCCATGTTTCTCTTATTGTGTTCATTAGTGTGTAGTGAGTCCTAACACAACCATACACTTAACAAAGAGTCAAAAGCTGCACATACTGTTGAGGTCATAATGAAAATATACCACGGAAAATTCATATAACTGTTAATAACTGCAATCATTTCTCTCATCCTCATCTGTTATTAATATATGAGAAGTTCAGATGCAAAACCCAGGTGCGTCTGACATGTTTTCTGGTAAATGAGCGAGTGCTGCCTCACGATTAGTCGTGATTAATCGTTTGCAGAATAAAAGTTTTTGTTTACATAATATGTGGGTGTACTGTGTATAATAATTATGTATAAATACACATACACGCATGTATATAATTATACAAATATATATTTTTCTTAAAATTATACATGTATGTGTATATATTATGTAAACAAAAACTTTTATTCTGCAAACGATTAATCGCAACTAATCGTGAGGTAGCACTAAAATGAGCATTTTTATCAGACTTTTATAATGGATTCTGCCAACAAAAAGGTATTTCTAAATGACCTGAAGCCGGGGTTAATCGGATTTGAAGCAAAAGTATTTGATAAACGTATAATACATTCAGTTAATATTGACAGAGGTGGCATTTAGCAGTTTTTGCATCTGAGCTCCTCGGTTATTTTGCTTTATATCTACTTTATAATGCAACACATCTGACTCTGACATCACAAGCATTGTTTGTGCTCTTTCTCGTGCAAAAAACACGTGAGATTGTTTGATTTAATGTTTCTGACTTGTGGTTTTACCAAACACACAAACGGACATCCTGAGGCTTGAGTCATCGATGAAACAATTGTCCAGAATATTAACTCGATCAAGATTTCAAATTGTGCTTTTTGAACATGCTGAAGATGAGTCTTTGTTGCACTGAACTTGATTTATTGTAGAGTTTGATGGATTGAAGGATCAATGTGACTATGAGGATATGTAATTATCTCTGTAATGCTCACATTTCCTCTTACAAAAGAGCCTAATACGTACATAAGTACTCTCAACTCCCTCAAGATGTTTACATGTTTTTGTTCTGATCTGGGACACCATTGACTGCCAGTAGTAGGAGTAGGAAATACAATACGATTGTGAATGGTGCCCCAGATCTGTTTGGTTATTAACATGTTTCAAAACATCTTCATTTGTATGCAGCGAACAAAGAAATGTAAGCAGGTTTAAAATAACTTGAGGATCAGTAAATGATGACAGATTTGTCTTTTTTTATAAACTCTCCATGTGTTTGTCATTTTATTATAGCCATGTGTTAAATGTTTTAGCATGACATTTTGATCTATTTATGTAACTATACATGTAGTTTGATGGTGCAAAGCTTCCAGTCGAGTCTAAAAGTTGTTATTCCTGTAATTCTATCAAGATGTGAATGTAGCGTTACGTTGATGATGTCATCGTGAGCCGCTAGTGTCACATTTTTCTGGTTTTCGTCTCATTTTCTGGTTTATTTTACTGAGCGCTTTAACACAGTTTATTTTACTTTACAAAATGCATGTTTGTTTTTTGGAGAGCACCCTCGGAGGTGTCGTGTGGGCATAAATCCAACCTGTGGGATTCCTGTGGATGTCCGTGGGGAGGACATTCCGGATTACTTTTACATAAACAGCGATTGAATAATTGTTAACAGATCTATTGCATAACTATATGAAACATCACTGCAGTAATGCTTTAATAATCCTCATTGTTTATTTTTAAGACTTTTGTAAATTCAGACCAAACCTTATTCATTTAGGAGTTTATTGTATTTATTTGGGACGCGTGATACTGCGTCATGTCATTGCTGTTGTATAATTTAATGTTTAAAGTATAAAGGTCTGCATAGCATTTATACAGAAACATTACCAGTGAGAAACTTCTCATTTATGCGTTTATTTCTCATCTGTGTTTATGTAGAGTATATTGTCATGCATTTAAAATAAATTTGATTTTCAAATATAAATTTAAATGCATAATGTACATTTTCAGTATTTTTATTATAATTTATATAGTAAGTACAACAGACTATCAGATTGAACTTTTTTCTAATCATTTAATTGCATCCTCTGTGTGCTAACGTAGTTTAATCAGCAAATAATCCAAATAAGTCAAATATATAACATCAGCTGATGCCGGTATAAAGAGTACAACAGCAAAGAAAAGACTCTTACCAGGAGAAAGTCTTTGTGTTCCAGTCGTTCCTGCTGTCTCTCGCTCTTTCTCTCTCTTTTCTCTCTTTAATCTCTATCCAGGCAGATTGGATGCTGTGGTCCATGCAGACCGGAGGCATCACCCATCTGCCAAAGTCCCGTCTGTCCTGTCGTGTCCTGTCCTGTTCTCCGTCTCTCAGTGTCTCAGTTCTCCGTCTGTTTTTTAAGTTGTCTCATGTTGAAGCAGCATGTGTTCATATGAAACCCCTGCAAGTCATTCGGTATAAATGATCCTCTGTCTGCTAGCAGTTAAGTGTTCAATTAAAATGACACATTGATTTAGGGAACGACGTCCTTAACCCCCAGTCATGACCACTAGTCTCTCTCTCTTTTTCTCGCTCTCTCTCTCTTGTTCTCTCTCAGTATTGGTTTGTGGTAATGGTTTTGTTATTTGCTCCTCCTCTTCTCCTACTTTTGGCACAGATGACAGGACGGTCATCATTAAGGCTGTGATAAGATGCTTCACAGTAAAAGTGTGGCTCTGTGTAAGAGTTAGTCTCTGTTTCCATACGTTAGGGTTACTTTGCTTACAGAGTTTTAATATTTGGCAGTTTCTTCACGAATCACTTTTTGGTGTCTTCAATGTGTGTTATATTCAGAGTACCTATGAGCAATATGAATAATGATGCATGTCTATGCAAACACCTTACAAATAACATTCAGACATCCCAGCCCTCTCAAAGTCAACACAGAAGCTATAAAAACATTACAGCCGTTCTAGAGAGACGTAAACTCAGTGAAGGAAAAAGCTGCAAGAAATAAAGTTAAAGATGTCATCACATTTAAAAAGCCCCTGAGTTAAATAAAATGAAAGTTGAGGAAAAAAGCCCCTGAGTTAAGTTTATTTCTGGTTCTTTATTGGATTTCATGGTGATCGTGTTGGAGGTGATTGTAAATTTGCTGTTATGATTCAGACATTCATGTTTTCAGAAATATTGAGTATGTTCCTTGTCTTATCACTCTTTGGCGGCTTTGGATAAAAGCATCTGCCAAACGTATAAATATAAATGTGATGTTGAGAGCTTTAGTGTCGTGTGTGGGATAATTCAGATGTTTAGTGCTGGTGAAGGGTCAAAACCAGCAGAAACAAATGTGACCGAACCCTGAGGACCTCCCCCAAATACATGGCCTGTCAGGACAAACCTCCTCCTGCTTTACAAGAGATCTAAGGACCAGAAGATCATAGAGACGCTTTTGACCTTTTTTCAGAGCTTCACCATTGTGATAAATCGTTTTATTAGAAACACCACTTACATTTTGTTTTGCCTCTGTCGGATGTTTTCAGTTCAGTCTCTCAAATCTCCTCTTTTATTATGTTAGTAATAACAGCATCTTAATCTTCAATTAGAAAGATCACAGTCCCCTTAATACTCCCCTTGGACATCTTGACAATAACAGAAAAAAATCAAAGCTAGAAATGTTGTAACATTATGTGAAAGATTTATGTGAAATGTCTGTGGTTCAGATGTTCTCATTTGAGTCCCTAGTCGCTCTGTAACTCAATATAAATCTATTGTTGAAAAACAGCCTACAGTAAAATAAAATAAAAAACAATAAGTAGAATTTAATTAATCTTTATTTTGCAACTCTTTGCACTAATACTTTTTGAGTAAATTTCATGCATATACAAATAAGGTCCACATAACCAAGTTAAGTAAAATAACACTATAAAAGATTTGTGATATCTACTTAAACATTTTTGGTAACAGTATTATACATAACAGTTTAAAAGTAAAATTGCCTTTAAAAGTCTTTTAAAAAAATAAGTATTTTGTACTTCTTTGATGGAATCTTCCTGATTTAATCATGTAAAATGACCTTTTTTATTTATTTATTATTATTATTATATATATATATATATATATATATATATATATATATATATATATATATATATATATATATATATATATATATATATATATATATATATATATATATAATTATTAATGTAGTTTTAACACAAAATTATTAAGTTAATTTCCTTCTTACAAATAGTGCATGGAAAAGATTAATCGCGATTAATCGCATACAAAATAAAAGTTAATTATATATATTAATTATATATATATATATATATATATATATATACACATGTAAATGTTTCTTAAAAACGTACATGAATTTGTGTGTATTTATATAGTTACACACAGTACAGACACATATATTAGGCAAAAATGCACTTTTATTTTGTATGTGATTAATTGCGATTAATCTTTTCCCAGCACTTAAAATTAAGTTAAATTTACTTAATAATGTGCTCATTGAGATGTTCTAAAATTACTCACATTTTTATATTACTTTAACTCAAATCTTGGTTAAAAAAAATTAATTTTTAAAAATATATTTTACTCATTTTATTTGATTAAATCTACTAGGCACATCATTTTTACAGTGTAACCTAAATCTGCCTCACAGTTAAAGCGTTTTATTATGTAAAGTTTATTACAGAAATCCTGTGAAAGTCCTTTTGAAAGAGCATTTGGTTTAGAGACATCTGGACAACTGGAAAGTTTGACATCTGACAACAACTGGAAAGTTTGTCCAGTTTTCAACATTAATTGTAAAATATATCAATCAAGCATGTTCAAGAAAGTTCACAAAATTATTTTCAGCCAAAAATTAAAGAAACCTTTCATTTGTTTTTTGTTGAATTATGCATTTAGAATTTGGCCTTAATGTTACTAATAGAGCCCTTTTACATCAGCATTCTGGTGTATTTCCAAAAAAATGAGAGGGAGGGATTGTAGGAATTGATCAGATGATTAAAAGCGAGTGTCAGTTCTCAGAAAACATGCTAAACATGAGGGGAAGATCTCAATGATTCGCTGGAAAAACAAAAGGTTACATGATAACAGATAAGGAAGGATGTTTATTTTGAATGATGTTCACTAATGAATCATACACAGGAATCTTCAACAGGAAAGTCATTTTGACTTGACTAAAACATAAAGCAGAACATGCAAAGACACAACATACCATGTATTTAGTAAACGTTTTGTCTGTGTCTGTTCAGATGCTTCAGTACTTCAGTCTCTTTTAATGGGTGATGAGCAGAAGCTCAGGTCTTTTCCTCTGGTTTGATGCAATAATTTGGCCGCTCAGATTCTTCCATATTCTGTGTGTGGGATCATAGATTGGCAGATGATAATGTTTTTGTCCTCAGCTGTACAACAGGATGATGTAAGAGCAGACTTACAATAAATCAAAAATTACTGAGGAAATAACACAAAAACTGGCATCATTATAAAGAAGTGGGGGAGTCCTGTGTTTTAGGACAGGGGTCTGTTTAAGTATTCGTGTTATGTCAGTGTTAATGTTGGTGGTCCACAAGGAGCCACAGGGCTAAAGGGAGAAGTTTTTTCATGATCTGGTATTAGAAACTGGTGTATTATTGTTTGATCTATGCATCACTATCAAAAGTTTATTAAATGCATTGATATTTAGTCTGTTTTAGTAAACCTCTAACAGACAGTATTAAGCTACATTGGTTGGGAATTCATCATTGTTGTGGCCTGGTCTCCTACAGAAAAGCTATATGTTGCAATTATTCATGCATTTTCTATTCATGCATCACAAAGCAAATATTGTTCATGTTTTTGTTACCTTGTCACACTTTTTGCTGTCATGCAATGATGATGAGATGTGGATGAGTACATAATGAATTGTCATTTTTAGATTAACCCATCAAGACTGAGATGGCCTGCAGTGATAAATCTCTGATATTTATGCTGCCGTGTGTCCAGTCAATCTTTAAGTCTAATATAAACAGGTTCTTTTGAAGACACACAATGTGCCATGTTTATTCATCTTTTCTTCAGTGATCACACAGTGTCTCATCTCTCATGACATCACATAACTGGAGTCACTTATAGAGAGAGTCATCATGTGCTGTTTTACATAAACTTATTATAATGTCAACTTGTGCGCTTCCGTTCCACTCGCTTGTGATTCGCTGTCACATTTAGCAACTTTCCTTCCACCTAAAGTTTCTGCAGATTTATTATTAGATTTAATAAAAATGTTAGCTAATGTGATTTATGCTTTCTGTTACCAGTAAGAGTGAGAGTACTTTCAGCTTGGTTTACATTTATGCATTTGGTAAATGCTTTTAACCTAAACCATTTACAGTGTAATTGAGATATAGACGGAGTTCTGATGGATTTTGGGACTTTGAGATTGAGATGACTGTCGATGTCCCATCACCTGAATTCAGTGGTATGTGCATTGCTGGATAAAAACATTTGAAATTAAACTGTAAAAAAAAGGATTTGAGTTAAAATTTTGAGTGAATTCAAATTTTAAAGTATTAAAAATTTTTTTACACTTTTTTACAACTAATTTTTTTACGTTGAATTAACTCAAAATTTTAAGGCAACCAGGTAACTTAATTTTTTCAAGTTTAATCTTTTTACAGTGTTTAAATTTGATCTGTCTGCGATGTGAAAGTTTTGCATTGTTTCTAAACCTTTTTGAATTTTGCAATAGACAAGATTTTATTATTGGTGCATTGTGGTTTATAAACTGTAAGAATTTCAATTGTCATCATAGCTTAAGTTTCTTTTTTTCTATTATTTATTATTTCGAATAAAAATAAACTATAGACAAATAGTTATTCCTAAAACCTCATTCACACGGCACTTTGGTCCCAGAAAATACCTGCAAAATTGCCAGACAGATTTCTGTGTGAATGCAAACATGTCTTGTAAGGGACCTAGTAACATTCCTATAACATTCCCGGAAAACCCTCTGTGTAAACAAGTCGAGAAACAATGTCACGCATGTCATCGCAACAATGAAGTTATGGTTCATCCCTTTAAAATGAATCCATTTACCTTTTATAATCTCATCATAAACAAAAATAGACACAAGTTTTTTCTGTAGAGAGAAAGCAAACTTTTTTTAAGCAAACTTCAGACGCTGCAGAGAAAAAAAATACCAAGTGCAGGACTTTAAGCGCTTCACATGACTTTACAGTATCTGAGTGAATGCACGTACAGATTCCGGAAAATCATTGGCAGTGTGAATGAAACAAAAAATCGAATGATCCCGGACAAATCCCGGATGCATTTTCTGTGCATTTTCCGTAATGTCTGTATGAAAAGGATTAGAGAAGAAAGGAAAGTTTTTCAGCATCGTTCATTTAAGAAGATCTGAAGACAAACATTCATCTTTAAATATTTATTCTCATCTCATCAAAGACAACATTGTGCTCCTGTGTTTATGTTTTGACTGTCAGCTTGGCTGCTGTATTTCACCCAATAATTTGTTCTTTTTATGGTAAACACTGAATTATGCTGGGATTGTTTTATGAGCAGGGACCATCGTCCCCCCTCCATATGGTGAGAACATCATACTTGCTTTATTTTTATTGCTTTTCGACTGGAGTCTCGTGCTCCTGTTGCTTAAAGCTTCAGTGGTGTTAAATAAACTATAAAGAGGTGAAACTGGTGGCTGTAGTTTTACATCAATGCACCAGTATCCCCAACATTACTTTGGCTCAAGGGTTACTATGCCCAAATGTCCTTTAATGGTGAAAGAAACGTCCAAGCATGAAGTCACCTCATTAGCTAACGTGAACCCCAACAAACCGGCCATTATATTCATCTTCATCAACATCACCAAACACTGCAGCCCTTCATCATGAAGACACTTGAGAGATCGAACAGACTGCAGGCCGCTCAAACCTTTAAACAGGAATGAAATTGGCCCTTACATCATTTGTGTGCACATGCCAGGTTAATTCATTGCATGTGGATTATCTGGATTTGTTTATTTGTTTTCAGACCTGATGTGATACCTGACTGGGGTTTCTCTTTAGAAAATGAAAACATTCTTCATGAGTATTAGCACTTAAACTTAACAACAGATTAAAAAAAGGTTAATATTTAAGAGGTGGATTTGACAGCTATTGTGTATTGTGATTATACAATCCTTGAATATCCTAGATTATATGGGAATTATTTTCTGCCCACTTTGGGGTCCGAACACTACTAAAGTTGAAAAAATCTTAAAATCACCTCTGCTCCTCATTTCCTTCGGCTTTTATGAGCCACAACAGTTGTAACACTCATTGTGTCTTTCTGAACTTGTCAACACATCACATCAGAGACGTTTATACAGCTGCTGTCTCATCCTCACACCTGTGTAAATAGATGTGCTGACAAAAGAGCGTAGAGGAATAAAGCTTTGTTTGACCCTTTGAGCTTTAGGATGACTCGTTTACCCTAAAAGCGATGATTATAAGTTCAGACTTTGTCATACTTATCTGCTCTATTTGCAGATTTTTCTCGCTTTTACTTGTGTGCATTTTGAGGCAAAATAAGGACATTGATATATGTTAACTCTTTCCCTGCCATTGACGAGTTATCTTGTCAATTAAGAGAAAACATTTGCATAAAAATGTGTTTATCCATTATCCAATTTATGAAAAAAACTAAAGCCAAAATGTAATTTGCAAATTTTAAACTCTGTGTATTTTTCAATTTTCAAATTTCATCTTCTTGCTAAATACATTTAATTTTTAAAGACAAATACCCATATTTAGGAGTTCATAAGCTGAGAAAAAATCTAGATCTATTTTCCAGTTTTGTTTGTTTGTTTGAACGCAGAGGGTCTGTTCTTTCATTTGATATAATTGTATGTTTATATACTTTTTAAGTAAGGGATAATGTAGAGGCAGCCGGTAGTTATTGGGAAATAAGCCCCGACAGTGTGATCAGGACCCGACGCGAGGCGGAGGGTCTTGTATCACACTGAAGGGGCTTATTTCCCAATAACTACCGGCTGCCTCTACATTATCCCGCTTATTACACGGCTACGTACTTGTCACATAAGAAAAAAAACTGGACATGAATATGAATTTGAAACATTTTATTGGCATATTTGTTTTAAATTAACATTTTTATCCTTCCGCGAAACTTTGCACAGATGCATAAAATGATCGTAATACCTTATTAAGATCCTCTGCTTCATACTTGTCTGTCTCCATTTTTTCTCTTTTAGCCAGTCTTTGAGAAGTTTTAATGCCCATTCTGTATTTTTTTGTGTGTTGGCTTCGTAGCTGTCATGCTCTATTTTGTCAAGTTCAGTCTCAGTAAGCTCTCTGTGTCTTGTCGTGGTTGTCGAGTGTTTGTCACAAGATGGCGCCAAACAGACAGTAATCTTTATTGATCTTTATTGGCGCGGAGTGATTTTACTCGTGAAAGTAGTCCGGCTATGCGTTATTATTTTGGAGCGGTTATTATTTGAAAAGAACGAACCTGCAAATGTCTCAACTGACCAATCAGAATCAAGGATTCCAGAAAGCCGTGTAATAAATGTATAAGAAAGCATTTTGTGAAACTTTTGTGAAAATCACAAAAAATGGCGGGCAGAAAATGAGTTAAACGATTATTCTATTTTCATTGTAAAAAATCCAGATAATTTACTCACCCCATGTCATTCAAGATGTTTATGTCTTTCTTTGTTCAGTCAAGAAGAATTGAAGTTTTTTAAGGAAAACATTACAGGATTTTTTTAACTTTTCAAGTGGCAATGCGTGCGTCAGCCAATCAGATCACCTTATGCAAATAACCTAGGCAGAGCCAGCCAATTACTTTTATGGACGACCGGAGCATGTGTTGCGGCCACTTTGATTGGTTGTTGGCCACGCTTCAGACAAGCCTTCTGTCGATCCTTAACGCTTTCGCCCGTGTGAATGTACAGTTACAGTTTCAATGCAGCTTCAAAGGGCTTTAAAGGGACACTTCACCCATTTGCATTAAGCTTTGTATCGTTAGAACCCCAGTCATGTTTTTGAATGGTTGTGCATAATTTCCCCAGTTGATGCTGAGACAGGAGAAATACAGGTTTCAGTGTTGCACTTCCTTCTTTCAATGATGTAAAAATCATCATTTTCCATCATTGAAAGCAGGAAGTCTAATATCTTTGTTGAGGGAGTGAGACTACAAACACCCCTTTTCTCTGTCAAATAGGCACCAAATTCTAACTGTATGTTACATTTCGACTACAAATATGACATACTTTCAATAAAGATTAATTTTTCTATGGGTGAAATGCTCCTTTAAATGATCCCATATTACCTTATCCAGGTAAACCATCATAATTTTCTCATCTTGCACTAGCCATGTGACACGACAGTGCGACCTTACGTATTAAGCAATCACATTGAGAGGTCACGTGTTACATATGTGAAACGCACACTTGCAGATCATTTTAATCAATAAATGGATACAAAGACATTTATTAGTATCAATCCACATACAACAACGTCTGAACGCTCCACTTTCTCCACACTTGTAAACACTGGAGAGGTAGTTTCACATATGTCATGGGTGACCTTTCCACGTGATTATGTAATCTTCTTTATTTTTATTTCAGGGATTTTTAACCAGCATTCATTGTCAAAATTGTCACAATAGTTCTGAATTCATCCACCTGTCCTTTCATATATTCATGAGTCATCTGGGGTCTGGGAGTTGTGTGCATTGTTTCAAAGCTACCTTACAAAAAGAACCAAAGCTTTACATTATTCAGCAGTTTCTGTTCAATTCACAAGAAAATGTTGTCTTATGTTTGTTGTGCAGTGATCAAACTAAAGGACTCTGTTCTGGAGTATTCAGGGACAGACACAAACTAAACTAAACTAAACACAGTCATTTCTACCAGCTGTAGTCTAATCTGTGTATCATTAGAGAAATCAAACACAAATGTGGAGCACAATTAGACATTCATCTGTGGATCAGTGTGAGTTTATGTTGTCTGTCATTGTCTGACTTTTTCCACTGCAGGAATGATTGCATGAAAGATTATACGGATTAGACTTGATGAAGTTTAGATGTTGTCAACATGATGATTCACTTCAGCAAAATGTTTCATAGCTGTGAAATTACTGAAGATTTTATTATGCATAATCAACTTTTATTGAAAGTTTCTTAGAGACAGTCGTCACAATGACAGTTTTATAACTTTCACCAGTAAAGATTGCTCATGCATGCTGAAGTTAAGAACATTATTAGAGATGTGGGCTGCTATCACAACTGACATTCACGATGATGATGATGATGATGAGGAGGAGGATGTTTATTTTTTACTAATTCAGCCATGTCAATGTGATCAAACTGAAATGTTAAAGAAAACACTTCTGCATGAGTACAGATGGGAGGAAGGATTGTAAAACCGATTTCTTTTTAACGGTTTAGAAAAGTAAATTTAATGACAACAAATCCACCAGTCTTACGTGCTGGTGAGTGCAACTATATGTTTAATGTCTCTCACAGTCACATATATACATTCATACCGTACTGGTTGCAGGTAAATGTTGTAGGTATCTGGAATAAATGTAAACTCATACACATATTGGCCCAAGTCCGTCTGTTTGACTAGACACACGTGCTGGAAACAAACTTGGGCATGAAAGTTTATTGGATTGATTTACGGTTATAGGACAAAATCTGCCAAGCCGCAGTGCCCCTGCTCGGAAAGGTTGTTTATTTATTATGTTTTACTGTGGATGTGAAAAGCTGTAATGAGCTACTCGAGAGGTTAATCTGTTGTTCGACGAGCCACCGATCCGCGGTCTGGAACTCGTGCTGGTTTTGAGCGTGATGTTCGTGGTGACGTACTGCAGTCACATCCGGAGGTCATTATCTGAAGTTTTGCTGACTCTGCTGTGCTGTGGTGTCTTTGAGGTCGAATTAAAGATTATCAAGTAATTGTGATGGGGATAAATCCACTACAGATGTATTGACGGATGATTCTCATTGAAGAGAGAAAGATTTGTCACTTAAGTTCACTTAGAAATGATTTGACATAAGAGAGAGCAAATATTATTGGTTGCGGTCGGGTCAAGTGAACAGCTACTTGATTTTTTTTCTCTCACTGTTTTTTTTTTTTTGCAGGTAAACAAATGTTGGGAAATTATCGACCTCCGATATAAAATTTGTTAATTCTTACATATTTTGATAAGATGAATTAGAAAACAAAACAAGTTGCTGGTTGGCTAAAGTTTTTAAGATATTTCACGATAAAGATTTATTATTATCTGTACACAAGCTTTAAGGGAAATAATTTAACCATCCATTTGGCCTAAATGGTGGAAAACAAACAGCATGGCAAAGGATTCTTGCGTATTTAGTCTTTTCCAGTGCTTACTGATGACGTTTGCATTGTCGTTGCGTAATTTAGGTAGTTTTATCAGGCTCCAAAAGATTAAATCTCGTTGTTTATTATGCAAATCGGATTGATTATTACTTTTTAACAATTACAGAATTTGGGTGGATATCTGGTTATTCTGATTTAACCCTACTTTGTATTGCCTCTGTTCATTCGGCTACACATGTCGCTTTGAACTCACGCACCGGCCATTTATTAATATTTAATAATTATGCCCACGATCACAATCGAACCAGGCTTGGTCTCAAACTGACCGTCTTCTCCAATGATAGCTTTATATAATCGTGCCATAGTTTCCTATGCACACTTCGATAGAATAATATTGAAATAACCCAAGGTTGAGGCTCACCCGATTTAGAGCGATCAGACAACATTTATATGTTACTCTAAATGGAAATACACTATTAGCCTCCACGCATCTAATTTAACTTAAACTAATGCTAAGTGCTAGTCAGATCTCTAAAATCCTCAGCTGATGTGCCACTATGCACCAACGAATCTGGGATTTTAGTCCGGTACTAGCCTGATTTCAGTCATTGCGGTAGCGAGGATACATCGTAATTTACTAGTCATGTCAATATTTTTTATAGCAACACAGAATAGATCCAAACATAACAATTGATTAACCAGGTAGAAAGATCATAATTCAAAAGCCAATTCACAGATCAATTAAAAAATAAAACATAACAGAAATCAAATGAAAGAAAGGCAAGAAAGGATATCTGGCTACAGATTCTTCAAAGTAAAATAAAAAATACATGATGCTTTGTCAGACCCAACACCATGGGGTTCATTTCTAAATATAGAAAATCCCCCCGAACCCTTTACAAACCTTCCTTAAATATCCAGAGAGAACAAAGCTTTGTAATAATGATAGAAATTTGGTAGTGATTGTGAACTTAGGGGCTGTAACTATAGTGGGTGATTTTTCTGAGCTGAGAGAATGAGAGGGAGAGATGAGAAACAAATGTAAGTAATATTGGTGAGGTGTGGTGTTCTTGGAGGTAGTTGTGAATTCTTTGAGAAATATTTCAGATGTTGATTCAACAAGACTTGAATGTTTTTAGAAAATGGTTTCCTCTGGATTCAGCCATTTGGAGGTTGTACGCTACCTTTTGTCAGGATTTGGCACCACCCCACAAAGCTTTGAATATATTTGCTCGCAAGAGAGGTGGGTGTTTGATGATCACGATCCCTCGTGACTTCACGACAAAGTACAGTAGAACGGTGAAAATTGTACCAAATGAATGTTTCTAAATGTATCTTCACTTTGAGAGAAAAGATTGTTACCTAACTGTAATTGATTGGTCTTTTATTCCACACTACATTTGTTTTTGCCAGATCTTTGTATCATACAGTTAGATTTGGTGGCTTGCGAAAGAATCATTGCCTAACATTTCCAAAGAACAGTTGCATGTTTTTTCAGAATAAGCATGAAAATGTTTTAAAAAATCAATAAATGAATGGAAATGGGTTTAATAAATACTGAATAAAAAAATGAATTTAAAATGATTGGTGTGGCACCATTTTCACTGCTATATCACATTTTGCAGAGAAGTTATGAATTATTTCAATGCAATTTTGACTTAAAGCTATCTTGGACACTGAAGCCAATTCTTACTCAGGACTTAATTTTACTTTATTCCCAATTCTGCTCAAATTATTTCTGAGGCGTTCTCTTTGTAGTCCTGTGTTATCTGTTGAATATTCACACACGTATTGAGTGACATATGAGAGAGATTAGATTGAAATGATATAAAGTGAAGTCAGCGTGTAAGTGATTTATACATGAATCATTTTAAGATTTTGGTCTGTAGACTGTGACCTTCATCTGTGAGGATGATGAAACATTTCATTCATCATATGTACTTCATATTACACACTTGGTAGACAGATGACGTTTACCGCCCTACAAAAGGGGGTCTGCACGCCGAAAAGTTTGAGAACCGCTACACTGCACTACAGTCGTACTGTTATCTTGAAATCAGTCAATGTTTTTGTATGACGTGTGAGTTTGTGTGAGACACCTTTAGCATTAACACTTCCTCACACAATATATTCATACGTATAATCACGCACACTTACTTAAAAACAAAATTCCTGACTAAAATTCCTCATATTGTATTCATCTTTAAAGTCAGATGATCGTTCATGTGTATGTAATATTATGATACTGGTGTGTGGGCCGTTTATTCTCCGTCCCAGTAAACAGACACTTAGCAACATGATGAATACCATTCAGATTTCCCTGATAAATATAATAGTCAGTGGGATTTGAATGTGATGATATTTTGGCAGAAACCGTGGTTACCCTGGTGAGGTATTTCATTGTGGCTTTTCTTGTGTTCCTAACCATTTTTACACAGTGTACCCAGTATTTCTGCCTTTTAACAAAATAATAATAATCCTGCTCATTGAACCAATGAAAAGGTTCACCATACAATTGTCATATCATAGGCAGTTTAAAAAATAAAGTTTAAGATGAAACACTTTTACCCACACAGCATGGCATCTCTAGATCCATCTGTTTTGTGTCTTGTAAAGTTTTGTTTGATTACAGCCTCAAACCAAAAGATGACATCATTTCCTTTCCTTGTAAACATGTGTTGATCTGCTGATATTTGTATGACGGGACACACCGACGGGATCATTTCATTGTCTTATGTCAACTCAGGCTTTAAATTAAGAAAAGTGAATCGGTGATAAGAAATAAATATTTTGTGTCTGGATTATAAAAAGCACAAACCTGTTGTTTGATGAATACAGGAGTTTGTGTGATATCTGTGTTTTTATTGCACTGCATATCAATCGCACAAGTTTGTATTTAGCGTGATATTTATTTGCATTAGTTACCTGATATGCACTGTTAACCCCTTAGTTAAGTTTAGTGTTTGTGGGTTAAGTGCAAATGTATATAAAGTGTGTTTTGTATGCATGCCACAAACTGCAGATCATCATATGCATTTAAAACGTGTGTATCATATACACAAAAAGGTCATTTTTGCATATAAACAGCATGCCAAATACAAACACAAACTTATGCTATTTATACGCAGTACTAGGAGATTGTTTGAGTATTTTCTTTCTTCTGTATTAAAGCTGTCATTTTTATTTGATATTCTTTTATATGTATGGATGGCCACTATAGAATTTAGCTTAAAGATAAATTATCATGAAAAAGTTATGATTCTTACATTGTCATGTACAGTATGAATAGTCTGACTAGCAAATAGATTTTCATTAATTTTCAAATATTTTTGTTCTCGTTGTTTTCACTAGCGGTGCAAAAATCTATCATTTCACCTTTAAGCCTTTAAAATCTTTAACTTCATTGCATGACATGAATTCAGCGCATCAGAGCAAACGGACCCATGAGACTCCTCAGGGTTCAATCTGAGCTCAGCATGATCCCCATTAAAGTCAAAACATTGTCACTGTTTCTTCACATCATTAGCCAAGTACTGTAGATGCATCACTTCTGATTCAGATGGTTTATTAACGGTCAGTATTCATGAGATCTGTTTTGCAAAGACCAGGTTTGTCTTGGAAGATGTAAAAGCTTAAATCAAATCTCACCTCAAACACGGTTGTGTAATAATAGCAGCACACGTGTAGAGTTGAGATGATTTTTGCATTAGCAGGAGGAAATCTGATTTAATGCGACAGGTTGTTCAGCATGTGCTTTTAGATGATGTGTGTTGTGTAGAGGACTGATGTGCATTATGTAAGCTGGCACAGAGAGGCTCGTACCCAGGTTTTGTTTAGTCTGAACATCTGATCTGTAAGGATTTTCCTGGCGAAAGTAAAGGTGAACCTGACTAAGTAAACGCACACACACACACACACACACACACAATGTAGATGAAAAGTCTTTGTAAACACATACAGTACACAAACACTCCCACAAACACAGGAACAACACAAACTTGTTTTAGTAACTTGATGTTTGTTCGCATATTGTACAATAACATCCACATTTGAGAAGCAGCTGTGTTTTCATTATTGACTCATTCTGACTCAGTATTTGTGAATGTTTATTTGAGATTAGATTACAACAGTTAACTTTAGCCAAATAGCACCCAGAAATAAATATTCACCTTCATGTTGCTCCAAAAAACACAGACAGTATTCCTGTATGCTTTTAAATTAGGGCTGTCAAACGATTAATCACGATTAATTGTATACAAAATAAGTTTGGGTTTGCATTGTGTGTGCGTGCGTGCGTGCGTGCGTGCGTGCTTGTGTGTGTATGTGTGTGTATGTGTGTGTACTATATTTCATATATGTGTAATTTTTATGCACATTTAAATCAGAGGTAGACCGATTAATCGGCACCGATACTTCATTGGTAAAACAATCGACTATCAGCAAAAAATCCATGCCGATAGTTTTTCCGAGTGCATCACTTGCTTCATATCATTATAAAGTAATTAATTTGCTGAATTAGCAGAGAAACCACAGCAGGAACCTAAGTTTGTCGTCAAGGCTGACAGGACAATAATATTAGTAGTACCTCAAACAGTTACACAAAAATACATGCAGATAACCCAAATGTTTAATGTCATGATTATTACTATCGATTTGAATGAGTTTATATCCAGCTGGTTACATTTATCCATATTTTAAGTTAATAACTAGAAAACCCGAACTATATGCAGCTGTCGGCTACGTAAACCTATTTTTATTTATACATTTATTTCATTTAGCACATTTTCATGGTTCAGTACTGTTGTTTTATTACTTTTGTAATACATTTCAGCACTGTTTTGCTTTGAAAGTTATGTTTGTTTGTTTTATCCAGTATTTGTTTTGAAAACTATCGGTGGATTAATTGGTTATCTGCAATCAGTATCGGTAAAATCCACAATAGGTTGACCTCTAATATAAATACACACATACATGTATAAATAAAATAAAAATGGTCTCTTTTTATTTAGATATAATATAAAATATATACAAATAAAATATATATACACACACACATGTAAATGTTTCTTAAATACAGGGGGGGAAATAAGTATTTGACACATCAGTATTTTTATGAGTAAGGGGATTTCTAAGTGGGCTATTGGCACAAAATTAACAGCAGATGTAGCCATCAAGCAAAATATTGAATTCATACAAAGAAATCCGAACATTTAAGTATACAAGTTGAGTCATAATAAATAAAGTGAAAGGACACAGGGAATAAGTATTGAACAAATAAAGAGAACAAGGTGCAAAATGGCACAGAAACCCAGTAGATCATCTGCTGTATATACTTGAATGTTTGTGTATTTATATATACGTAATAATTACACACAGTACACACATATATTATGCAAACACAAACTTTTATTTTGTATTTAATTAATTGTTTGACAGCCCTGTTTTAAATGTGTAATATGAATGATTAATTGTGATGCATACATTATAACAGTGGACACTGGAGGGTTGACAGGCATGATTTTATTCATGCCATCTCTTGTGCTTTGTTGCTTGAATGGTTTAATAAACTAAAAGCAGCGTTTACTGAATCATTTATGAACTACCACTGATGTGGACAATTTATTGAAATGTCTCTCAACTGTTTACAATGAAGAAGATGCCTGATGCTTTAAAAAAACAACATGTCCATTTGTTGTGCTGAGTAATTCAGCCTGTATTTGATGTTTATTCAGAGCCCATAAATCTGACGTATATGTCTAGTTTACAATCCCTCGGGGTCAATTGTTCAAATAATCAGTTTGTAATTGTTAACAGGGCACCGATGTTGAGTTAGCGGTATTTTTCTGAGCATTGTTTTATATCTCGTCTGCTTAATGATTACATTAGATTGTACGAACTTCCTCGACGTCTGAACCCAGTCATGTGGTTTTAATACAAACATTGCTTTTTTTGGCCACATTTCTCTCTTTATAAATCACTGAAGCAGATCAACTCTGTGTAAGTAGAGGAATATCTGTACATTTTAATGATTTTATTCATCAGCATTATGATATTCATATCATACATATACAGTACATGCATCACATTACCAAACATGACTCAATCAAAGAATTCAGATTATAAATTAATTTAAGGCTATACCTTATACAAAAGCTACACCAGACTTCAAAAGATTTGTATTGTAGCAGACTCTTACAGTATGAAGCCTGGCATTATTAAGACATTTTCCTGTGTGATTCAACTGAAGCTTAGACGTTCTGCTTTAGATTTCCTATTCCTGCCACAGAAGAAAGTAAATCGGACAGGTTTGGAATAACATGAGGTTCAATGAACGATGATTATTTCCTTTTATGGGTAAACTATTGCTTTCACTAAAACTTATTTTAACATAATCCAATAAAAGCAACAGAAATTTTTTTATCAAAGCAGAGTACTTCAAAATAAAATGTCATATAGGAACAAACTCTTGATAGGTCAGTGAGCACGTGTTAAATATCATTTTTGGTTTTATGGTTATGAAAGCGTTAATAATATTGCTGACTGCATGATTTTGTGTTTTTTGGTTACAGCTGATCTCATGAAAAATGTGTTGCCACAGAAAGTATGACTTTCAAAACTTTATCACGGCATTTTATGTTAGTTACACGGCATATTAAAGGGCCCATATTATGCAAAATCCAAATGTGTGTGTGCAGGGTGTGAACACAACAACCAATGAAAAATCCACCCAATGCTTTTTTTAATCCCCATTAACTATAAAGCAGTTTCGATTTTCATGTTAATGTGACCTCACACTGATAAAGCCCCGCCCACGGCCACTGACTGTCGTGCATTTCCATATAGTTTACGCCCTCATTGAGTGACGCTATCAACCATATCTCATTAGGATGAAGTCTTTTTTCCATCTCACACTACTGTCTATCGTTCTCAAGTGAACCAGTACAGATTTAAAAGCCTATCTGAATTAAAAGCTGTACAATGAAAATCTTTTAGCTAATTCAGCGCATCAAAATGGAGGTTAAGGCACATTGCATTGTTGAATTTTTGTGTGCATGCAATCATATACCACAGTCCATGTTTCTGTGATTGTAGTTGGTCATTTGGGTATTCAGGGCATGCAGAAATGATTCAACATTATACATTTACATATGAGGACAAGTATGCACACCTTATCACTGAAGAGCACATGCAAGATATATCTACAAATGCATGGCTGACTCCTGAGATCTTTGAATGAGCAACACTTATCTCATGTCTCTGTGATTTATTTTTTTATCAGCTTGTTAAAACGCAGATAAGATAAGAAATTCATTTTCAGTTCAACTTTAAACACAGATGCATGCTGGGCTGAATCAAATTCTGAATTAATGTCTGCTGTCTGGATCTCATTACACATTTTATATATCATGTGCATCACAGCTTGTCTAATGCGACTCGTGCAAGCAGGTGTCATGTCATAAAGTCTACCACATAAACACAGAAGTTAAGAGCTCGGATGATACAGATTTTGGCATGTAGTGTAGTAGCGCTTTAATAGAATACAGAGAAATTGTGTAAAAACTCTGGTTCCTGTTTGTTTTTATTAAATGTTTATGGCACAACATTAGAGTCAGACAAATGTTTTGTTGCTCGTGTAAGAAGAGCCTGGCATTCTGCACAGGATTGTGGGTATTGTTTAAGTAATTTGTGTGAATGTTTTTTTGAGTTTTTTTTTTTTTGTTTTGCACACCACACAGGAATCTACCTGCTGGATATAATTTACATCGACTCCGCCTATCCCGCCTCTGACAGCATCATCGAGACACAGCAGCGGACTAATCAGATGAATAATATTCTCCGGGTGATCTCTGACCTCCAGATGTCGTGTACATACGGTCAGTTTATCCATGTGCTACTTTTGGCTAAAGTCTGGCATGGAGGCAATCCCAGAATGCATTGCTCAGGACAAAACTATGCTAACTATTAATCAAATTCATTCAGTAGAAAAATGAACAAACACATGCATGTATAATCTTTAACTTGGTATCCATTGCATTTTGTTTTTCAGACTTATCTATAGCAAAAGTCTTTCTTTAGCATATAGTTTTTAGTCTTATTAAACATGAACCCAGTATTGTATGTGTGCATGTGTTTTGTAAGTCAGACCTTTAGTGTGTTTTTCTCTAAATAAATAGTTTATTTGGTAAGGATCTTTATTTGGTTAAGACAGCAAGTCATCTGCAGGTTTTTAAACAGAATCCACATTAAATCTCTGAGTAACTAAAAGAGCTATTGTTAGTAAAACTAACTTTAAACCACACGATTAAAGTTATTTATTTAGGATCAAAATAAACCAATCTGTATGTAATAAAGTCTTCTTTTGGTTTGTATATACAGGTATGTAAACTAAACCTTTAAAAGTGACCAAATCTCTTAGTAATCTCCTTAATAAACAGTGATGCGACGAGCAGGCTGAAGAACTCGATGTGGATTTGCTTTACGTGTAGAAAGTCACACTACCTCACGAGATGATATCTGATGTTGATCTATCTGTACATGACTCTCATCCTTCTCTCCCCAGATCACCTCGTGGTCCTGCCCCATGTGCAGAATTACTTAATGTCTGTTCGCTACATTGAGGAACTTCAAAAGTTTGTAGAAGACGACAATTTCAAGTAAGTGGGGGTCTGGAGGTTTGAACGGCCCCTCAGGGGTCAAAGAGCTTAAACTAGTGTAGGAGTTGTAGTACATCTCTGCGTTAAAGGAAAGCTCCTATGATGAGTTTAGCAGGACGGTCGGTGGAGTAAAGGTGACCCGTCGGTCGTTCTGACAGCGTGAAGATTTAGGACTTGGGGAATAGGAAATTATTGCACGTGTTTTTTCTAGTCTGGACGACATGATGGGCGTCCCTAAGCATCTGACACTGAGAATTGATGGCTCATTTCTTTTATAAATCTGAGATGAGATTTTTGGGTGGTCAGCACAGCAAGCAGTGAAATCTTCATGTGATTTGGTGAAAGTTTAACCAACACAAGACATGTTGATTGTGCAATTAAATAGTGTGTTTTTATTAAAACCCCTATGTGATCTGAGCGTTGTTTAACCTCAGCAGGACACGCTGTAGCAACAATGAGAAATACTTTCACATAAATAGTCGTTCCACACCATAAATTCTTCCTTGTGGAGGTTCAGTCTCAACATTTTACTGCAGTTTGTAGGATTGTGAATGAAGTATGCCGTAAACTAATCAGATTTTTTTTGAACATCATAATCAGAAGCTCAGAAGAGAATGAAGTCACTGTGAACTTCTCATGTCGTCTCTGTCCACCTCATAACATCATTGACAGATGTGAAGTAAATGATACACTTAAGAGTTTATTATAGTAAGATTAAAGAGTCTTTGATTATTCTGAATTGAAATGTTTATACAGTAGAGTACTGTAAGTGATTATCTGTGGAAACACTGGCTTATGTTTTACTCTAGACACAGTTGAAGAGTTCAGACGCAAAACCCTCCCATACTGCAAAAATATACATTTTAAAATATAGAAAAATATATATGTGCTGAAATAAATGTGTTTACAAAAATATATTTTTATATAATTATAGTGTAATTATATTTTAAAGCAAATTAAATATATTTTCAACTGCAAAAATTATATTTTATACATACTTATATGTTTTATACTTGTATATAAAATAGATTTATTTATTTTTTGCCGTGTGGGTTGTAAAATTTCAAAGTATTTGATGCCCCTGAAATACATATTGAAATATATGTTAATATATGAAGGTTAAAACTAAATATATTTTCAAATTCAAAAATATATTTAAGTAAGCTTTACTTTGTACAAAATGTATTTAGCATATATTTAAAACATATTTTTGGCCAGAGAAATGGGCTCCGCCTGACATGTTTAGGTTCAGTAATTTTACTTTAAAGGCGGAGTGCACGATTTCTGAAAAACACTTTGGAAAAGGGAGTCGGGCCAACTACCAAACCACACTTGGGTGATTCTCCTGAAATTATGAGGTGTCATGAAACATTTTGATAAAAACGTAAATGCTATCAAAATAAGAAGCATACAGTTACAAACATCTCTTCATCTACTATTTTGCACATGATTTCAAGTGACATCAAACAAACCAATTTTGTTGTTTTTTCCACATTTAATGGAAAATTTTCATTACCGCAACGTGTCCATGGCTGGATTTGCGTTCTTTGACATGGAAAATTTATAATTAAAAAATCAAAGTTGTCCAAGACCAATTTTCTCATCCTCCGCAACAATTTTCAATCATTGTTTAAGCCCTCAAGGAACTAAATAAAAAAAATTGTTTTAAGGAACATAATTGACTGTGACACTCAAGATGGCTACCAGTTAAGCAGTTCTTATTTTATCTCCAGATAAAAGTTGAAATTTTGCACCTAGACAACTTTTTAGTTCTCATTACCGAAACATGAGTTTGTAAATGCATATATTTAATGTAATATCATGTTGCGGTAATAATCATTTTTGATAATGATAATCTAAAAAATGTAAATAATTTTTATATCCTCTAAAAATAATTGTTATAGTACGTTCAGACCTTAATCTTATATGTGCACAAAATTGGCTTCAAGGGCTTTTTAAGAAAAATCTGATGCTGTACATCTTCTGTGATTTCGTGAGAATCACCCACTTGTAGCCAATCAGCAGTAAGGTGTGGTGTGTCTATAAACATAATCGTTGCCTAGATATGTGTGGGGCGGGTCTATCAAAGGAAGGTCCAGATTCTATTGGGGTAGAGGCGTGTTTGTTTAGGTGATTTCAAATGTAAACATTGGCTTTCAGAGATTTTATTGCAAAACCCTCGAAGTGCAAATGTTTTCGGAAAAAAACTCCACTTTAAAAAAAAATCCACGCACTACTTTGGACAAGACATAGTAAACAAAAATCACTAAAGCTGCAATTAGAAACATTGCATCTCTGTTGTTTACCAGATTCTGCCAAAAAACAGGATTAATCAGATTTAAAGCAGATGAACGTATAATACAAGTCGAGTTACCGAGAGCACTTGGTCAATATCATTATCTCATTTTTAATGGTGGTGGTGTTTAGCGGGTTTTGCATCTGGGCTCTTCAGTTATAAAGTCACATATACTGTCTTAACCTGGGAAACTTGATATTGAGTTCATGTAAACACACGGATATCATCTCTGCCTGTGAGCATTGATTTGTGGAAGTAAACATTATGGGAAATAATCCAGTTTACAATCATTTTGTTTTGCTGATTTATTTATAAAGTTCAAACAAGGTTTAGTTTTTGCCTAAACGCATCTATCCGATCATGCTTGTTTTCTTGGCTTCTCATCAGCTTCACTTAATTAAAGAGATTTAACCAAATTTGTAGTGCAGTTTGTCCTGATGATGGATTATCAGTGAATGATCTCAGTTCTTCAGTCTCAGTTTTGTTTTGGCAACAGATGATATCCACATAGCACATCATGTTTTATACAGAGTCCCGTGGAGTTCAAAATACTTTGTTACCTAATCAGAGAAAAGACTGCGATGAAAAACGAGGCTTTACTAGATTTCCTACATTAAGCATGCCTGCAGTTTTGTTACTTATCGTGTATTTAATTTATTTATCACAGATTTATTTTCTTTCATTTGAAGATTAGGTTCATGGTTAGATTGTAGTAAGTAATCAGTCATCTGTGACAGGAGATATTTTTAAGTATCCGTGTGTAGGATCTCTAAACATCTGTAATTTGCGTTATTTGAGGTTTGCGCAGTCTGAATTCTCCAGGGTGTTTAAAGTGGGAGAGAGAGATAAAAACCATTGAAAGACCTCAGTGATTCTCGGCAGTTCTCGTGCGGTCTCCGTGGTGACGTTCCGTCTGTGAACCCATCACAACGCTGACCTCGTTACAACCTCGCGTGGCCTCGGAGGCACAGGGTGGACTTTTGAAGTTCATCCAGAGCTGACATCATCTCCTTCTTCTCTGACAAACCTCAGCCTCCCTCATCACCAGCGGCCGTTTTACTTCTGTCCCACTGCCAGACAAACATGAAAGAAGCAGGACTGCGGTTTGGTCGCAGGTTTTTGTGCATGGCACCATTACAGGTCTAGAAACGTCACGTGTGCACGTAATGGCTGCTTTTAATGGCTTTTAGATGAGCAGAGCTTTAATGTTAAATAAGGGATAACACACATCCAGACAGTTGTTTTATTCTCACCCTGAGGGGATTCATTTGCAATAACAACCAGCTGGATGTACATTATTCCACTTATTAAAGAGATAGTTCACCCAAAAATGACAATCCTGTCATCATTTATGCATCCTCATGTTGTTTTAAACCTGTTTGAGTTTCTTTATTCTGTTGAACACCAAGGGACATATTTTGATAAATGATGGGAAGCACGCAGCTGATGATACCCAGTGAGTATTTTTCCCTACTATGGAAGTCAATGGGTACAATCAGCTGAGTGATTCTCACAAAATTAGACTTATGAGGTGTCATGAAACATTTCAATAAAAAAGTAAATGCTATCAAAATAAGAAGCATACAGTTACAAACATTTCTTCATGTACTATTTTGCACATGATTTCAAGTGACATCATACAAACCAATTTTTTTCCCACATTTAAGAGGAACTTTTCATTACCGCAACGTGTCCATGGTTCTTTGACATGGGAATATTAATAATTAAAAAATCTAAAAAAATAAAAAGCTTCAGTGCATGTTATACTATAAATATTTACAGTAAAGAAACATGTGGTATTTGGTGATCATTGGTAAATGTAGAGACAATAATAAGGAATATAAATGTGTCCAAGACCAATTTTCTCAACCACCGCAAAAAAAAAAAAAAAAATGTTTTAAGGAACATAATTGACTGTGACACTCAAGATGGCTACCCGGTAAGCAGTTCTTATTTTTTCTCTCCAGATAAAAGTTAAAATTTAGTTTGTCATAGTACCTAGACGACTTTTTAGTTCTCATTACCGAAACATGAGTTCGTAAATGCTTATATTTAATGTAATATCAAGTTGCGGTAATGATCATTTTTGATAATGATAATCTAAAAAAATTTAAATAATTCTATAGGAAATATTTTTTAATATTTTAAATTCAGACCTTAATGTTATATGTGCGAAAAAAATTGGCTTCAAGGGCTTCTTAAAAAATTCTGATTTTGGACACCTGCTAAGTCTGGATTTTGTGAGAATCACCCATCTGTGTTCAATAGAAGAAACTCATACAATTTAAAACAACATAAAGGGAATTAAATGATGAGTAAAAGATCCCTTTAAATGGTAAATGTATATAAATAATTCATTTGATATATTCGTATTAGATCATTTATAAGAAATGCAAACCTTCTGTGATGAAAAAGCGATTATGTTCAGTAAGTTGCCTTTGGTTGAATCATTCGTGAATAAAATCCCCTATCTTAATAATTGCTTGTTTATACTGAATCTATTTGAAAGTATTTAGGTGCACGTGTCAATATGAGGTTGTGTTATTAATTACAGTTGGTTGTTATCTGGGACTAATGTTCCCACTGACCAATCAGAATCAAGCATTCCAAAGCATGATGTAATGATCTTTTGTTGTTTTCTATGTTGCATCCTGATACACACATCATGCATTGTTGTTATGGCTGCTTAATCCCAGCAGCTGTCTCACTGTCTGCATAAGCAGCTGTCTTAAACAGTGACATAAGCTGACTTTCCATCAAAAACGAGCCAATTTTCAACTAAAAATCCTTAAATTCGCAAAAAAAAAAAATGCTCATTTCATGTGGTTTTTTACTTATTAAAAAAAGTAATGGCAAATAATGGGAGATGGAGATGCATTTGCAGAATAAATTCTGACATAGTAAACATTAAACCCAGGTGACGGTTTAGATGGTCTAGTTGTATCAGTTGATGTTTTCTTTATCGTATATTGGGCTGGACGTCATCATAATGCCTTTGCTGTTAGTGCCTGCATCAAAAACTCTGCATTCCTTCTTCTGTGCACAGCATTCAGTTTAGCAATGACAAGCTGCACTGATAGTAAATTTATAACTTAATGCAGTGCTGTCTTCATTTTCTAAGCATGCCTTGTTTTATTTACTGTTGATTTACTAGATTACCAATGCCACTGTTATTCACTCGAACAACTTGGTGGAAATGCACATAATTCACATTTGTTTGTTTTTATTTTATTTGCGAATTTTGAAAAAGGTTTGGATGGAAACCTCATTATAGTGTCTGGTGTGACTCTAAAAGTCATTTCTGAGCCCCCAGTAAAACCAAAGGGAATAGGATAAATATGACCAAACAAGAAGCTTTGTAGTTAGTCATTTTGCTAAGCTTTGCAAGAGTTATTTAGTTTTTAGATGAGTTATTTTACAAGGGTTTGGATGAGTTATTTAGTTTTCAAACTTTCAACCCCTCAGCTGTTATGAATCTTTGGTCTCATTCATTAAGATTCTTGTTTTTGTGACCGTTTTGGGTTCGTGAAGACCTTAAGTGTTTGACAGAAGCAATGATTGATGTCTTTAATGTTCCTCTGGAGAATAAACACAAACACCACTTATCTGACTTCTAATAACTTCCCAAAAACACTGTCTCGTATAAGAGAAATCTCTCTTTTTTTCCTCCTTATAATTGTTAAAATAGTTATTTGGCTGTTTAGTCTTTGTTGTTCATGTTTTGTCATCTTTTTTATCTTTAGTGTGTTTACAGTAATAATCTGGTTGTCATTTACATGGGCAGATTTTGTCATTTTTGCAGATGTGTTTGGGTAAAGTCATCTGCAAGTATACAAATGATCTTAATTGGCAAATCTTTTTTAGTTGTAATTGTCAAAAAATGTGCAAGAGCTGCATTTAAAAAAAGCCAATGGAGAAAGAGTTCAGATCTCTTCATCAAACATCCAACAGATGGTGGAAATCAAAACCTTCACATCCAAAACCAATTTTTTGGTTTAATATACAGCGCATATTAGTGAGAAACTTGAC
Source organism: Paramisgurnus dabryanus (assembly GCF_030506205.2). NCBI lineage: Eukaryota > Metazoa > Chordata > Actinopteri > Cypriniformes > Cobitidae > Paramisgurnus > Paramisgurnus dabryanus. Next base: position 33,125,470 of record NC_133341.1, on the reverse strand, counting down.
TTTTGTATGGTGTGGTTAGTTTGACTGTTTCTTACTGTATCATATTTAACTACATTCATCTCAAACGTCTCCAGTATACTGCTGGCCAAACATGAGCTGCTTTTGAAATGTTGATTGCACCACCCTGAAGGTTTATGGTGTGTTTTTTGGTAACAATCTTGCGTGTTGTTTCCATTACAGACTGTCTTTGAAAATTGAACCTGGGAACAGTTCCCCGCGCATGGCCACGTCTAAAGAAGATCTTGCAGGTCTGTATGTATCACTATTTCTACACATTGCAGTTGCTGTTTGTATTATTTAAAAAAAAGAGGCTTTTTCTCTTGGGGTCCATCCAAGGTTTGCACTTAAATTAAAAGGGTCATTTTGTTTAGCTACGCCTTTCAGACTTTCACGTGCATGCGTTCTTCACGTGTAAAGTAAGATGCAGCACCGTGCTTTTATTCTGGCTCATTCCTGAACATCTTCACGAGTATTAAGGAAAAGATCCACACAAAATAAACTCTTCACAGTATGGGGTGTTTGAAGAAGTCCTTCAGAGCAGTTTAGGATGTAGCCCTGAATATTTTTCACCATGTGTGCTGTGGTTTAAAATGACTTACAGTGCAAACAGAGTCATTGTCAAGGTATCTTAACCCACGGGAGACATTCGGCTCTTCTGGACTTATGCACGGCCCGAAGTTATTGAAGGGCCTTTAGGGGCCGAGGGGGTCCGGATCTGTTTGACTCATTTAAAGGCCGAAGGGAACTGAAGTGGGCTGAGAAAACAAACAGTCAGTAACGACTCTCAGTGGATCCCTCATAATCCCAACACAACAAATCTGCACATCCCACCCCTCATGCTTATTTAATCCAGACAAACCAGCTGAACATCAGAAAACAACAGTGATGCTCTGAAGTTGTGCAACGCTTTTGAGCAATCCAATCGCCTCCTGGAGCTTCATCACTAGCTACGTTTATATGCAACCAAATAATCCGTACTGATGGCTCAATCATATTGAAAAGTCTTCCTTAATCTATCTTAATCAATACAATTGAGTTCGATCGGATGCAAATTTAGATTGTATTGAAAGTGATGGTGTAGTCCCATCTGTGATCCGATCAGCAGGAGAAAGTATGCATGTAAACGCATGAATCTTAGTATTTTCTCAATGGGATGCAAAAAATTTTGTGCTCAAGTTCACATCTTATATTTACCTCTTATTTACGTTGCAAATAAGTACAACTTTCTCCAACTCAACTTTGACTTTGTACATTTATCAAAGCGTGTCCTCAATGAGAGATGCTTTGCGCAGCGTGGCGTTGCCAAGTCCTCTGCTTTTTGTCAAACATCAGATTTGGGAAACTGTTTAAACTGTTTCAATAAGTTGATTTTTTTTGTGCGGGTTAAAGAAAAAAGGATTTTGTTCATTAGTTATTGGTATTTAGGCTGTGAATAGTCATTTGGATGTTTTTGAATGTCCATTGGGTTGGTTTTGATTTGTAAATCTGGCAATCCTGACTGTGCGCTCCTGAAGACATTTGGTTGGAAGGGCGCAAGTTCCATGGCGGGTTGCTATTATTATGACGGATTTACCAGGCGCACGCCAGGAGCGGTTCACAGCCGAGGAGACCGACGTTCTTGTAAGAGCAGTCAAAGACAGAGAAGTTGTTTTGTATGGGGATAGGAGAAACCCGCCCAAATCAGCGTAGGTTAAACAAGCGTGAGAGGAAATAGCCACAATTGTCTCATCAGCTGGCATCCCCAGGACGTTGCGCCAAGGGCTACAATGATGTCAGAAACGGGGGAATCCCAAGCTTGCCAGCATAAATCGGGCACGCCGAGTAACGGGAGGTGGATCTGCCTCTACACAGACCCCAGCAGAGGACATCGCTGCGTCCACCCTCACCGCTGAAAGGGTTTGGGGGCTTTGAAATCGGACCCAAGAAACGCAAGCAAGGTCCAACCCCAAAGTACTCTTACAAATCAAGTTCACATACATTAAGGTTTCTTATGAAAACATTTTAATCGTTATTTGCATGAGAATTTTTTAACACAGCCACACAATAAATAAAAACTATCACCACAATGCTCACCACTATGATTCCCCTTATCTCATGTGTTAATATTTTTTATTGTAACAATTTATGATTTGCAAAAATAACTGTTGGATCTGTGTAGATTAGATAAGCAAATTGTATGTGTGTTGTGCACGCTATACATTATGGTCAAGCATGCGCCCTTAAAATAGCATAATGAACCACGCGCAACGCGCCACTGACTTTAGACTAGTTTTTTTTGGTCAGTGGCGCAATTGTTTTTTGAAACTGCAAAATAGCATCAGGGATGGTTTGTGCTGGAAAACACCTTTTTTGGTGTGAACCGCACAGGGAGCGCAAGTTCATTCCCTAGTTTGCCGACGTGCGTCTGTGGAGGGAAAAACCCGCTGTGCGCCGGTGCAAAATACGAATGATACATGCGTCACTGACAAAGTCAATTGCACTGGGCGCAAGATAGGGCCCAAGCACTTAAACCAGCTGTTGCACTCGCATTTGCACGCAAATTCATACGCGATTTAACGCACCGGGTTTGTCACGTGCTGATTAACCGGTGGGAAAATTCTGTCACCGCAACAACCCTAGTTAATTCTTGACGGAAGTCTGAAGTGTGGCCGACAGCCAATCACTGTGGCCGCAACACATGCTCTGGTCTTGCATAAATGTAATTGGGTGGCTTGCGCTAGGTTATTTGTATAAGGCGATCTGATTGGCTGACGCATGCGTTGGCGCTTGAAAAGTTCAACTTCTGCCGCGAGCAACGGCAGTGATGCAACATTGATGGATCCACAATTTAGTTCAGCAATGCATGACGTCACCTATTAAAAGTAAATGAGAAGCTTTAACGCTTTTGGCTCATGTGAATTTACCGTTATTGTTGGCTCCTTACGCTAAATGTTAAATGCTCTCTCATTTGTTAGTTGCTTTAGATAAAAATTCATTTGCCTGAAATCTGATTTTGTCTGGGATGTTTATAAAACGTATTTCACATCCATTGATGCAGGAAAAAATTACCAGTTCTGTGTAAACTCAAATGCAGATCAACATTTACTATGAATAAATGTCTGCAAACTGGACTAAAAACCGAGATCAGGAAACTTCTCAAAATCGGTGCTGAACCTGAGTTCCTTCATCAGCTTATGTTCACATCAGAAATATCACAGTGTAATTCCCTGCAAACAGTTGTATACTTGCAAATTTCCCAAAAGTTTCCAAGGATTTTTACGCTATCCTCGATTTCTGCTTGTGAATTCTATAAATCTCTGGATGGTGAAAAAGACATCTCCCATCGTTCTTCTCTCCTTCATAGCATCTTCATGCTTCACCTTCATTATTGAAAATGCAACCTTTTACGTCTTACGGGAAAATCTTTTCAGAAAATCACTGGCAGTGTGAATGAACCAAAATCAAGACAAATCCTGGACACATTATCTGTGTATTTTAAAGGTGAAAAGGTCTTAAAGGGATAGTTCGGCCAAAAACAATATTAAACCCATGATTTACTCACCCCCAAGCTGTCCGAGTTGCATATGTCCATCGTTTTTCAAACAAACACATTTTCGGATATTTTATAAAATATTTTAGATCTTTCAGTTGATTAAATGTAATGTTACGGGGTACACCCATAGTCCACGACCTTCAAGTCCAAAAAAAGTGCGTCCATCCTTCACAAATTAAATCCAAACGGCTCCAGGATGATAAACAAAGGCCTTCTGATGGTAATCCGTGCGGTGTTGTTGTAGAAATATCCATATTTAAAGTTTTATTAACGTAATTAACTACCTTCCGGTAGCGCCGTCATCTTAGTCGCGTCCGCATTCAGGATGAGAGCTTACGCAGCCTACGGAGGCGACTCTGCTGCTGCTCTGTGCCCCCGCCCTCCGAATTTGTCATATGTCACTAAGAAAAGTGCGTACACTACGCTAATACTCTCTCCTGAATACAAAGGAGTCTAAGATGGCGGCGCTCTTTTTTTGGACTTGAAGGTCGTGGACTATGGTTGGACCCCGTAACATTACATTTAATCAACTGAAAGATCTAAAACATTTTATAAAATATCCGAAAATGTGTTTGTCTGAAAAACGATGGACATATGCAACTCGGACAGCTTGGGGGTGAGTAAATCATGGGTTTAATATCGTTTTTGGCCGAACTATCCCTTTAAGTAGCATTCTGGCCGACTACCTGCATGTATACCAAGCACATTTATATTGCAGCAGCTGCTTGACTTAAACATAAACTGGTAATGGCACTACATTGATCATGAACTGTTTACAGCCATAATTTAAACGTGTGTCATTTATTGGCTGTGAACAGAAGTTATGCGATTATTTGACTGTAACTTCAAAAACTAGTTTGTGTGTTTGTTGTCTTATGTCAGCCTTATAATGAACATATGGCTGTGCATTGTAAACACAGTACGGGCAACACTGTACACACATCGTAAAAGACTAGTTAAAGGTCTAGTCATGCGAAACGGCAAAGTGCAAAGCTTTTCCACGAATCAATCTGGGACACCGTCATGACTCTTTACGTTTCCATGTTCCTATAACTTCAGATATAGAGTCCAAAACCAAAGTCTGGATGTCATTTGTGAGATTTATGTGGTAACTTTCAGCCTCTCTCAGCATTTCAGGACAGGTTTAGTCTTTCAGTCGAGATTGCAGTGATGAGATCATTGGCCTTAACAGAACCTTTAGATTATTAAATAAAGATATTGTGTATATGACACATTTTTCCTCTATGAAACATTATAGTGGATGATCTGATTTAATGTAATATAATGATGGTCAGGTTCCATTTGGCTTTTAAACTTCATTCTTTCCTCCGACTCTTTCCTTTTCTCAAATGTCGTTGTGTGGTAGAAATCAATATTCAGCAAACACTACTGTTCAAAACTTAGGGTCATTTACTTACTCATTCTCTATTCATTTACACATTTTACAGTCTATAGCATAAATGTATCTATGGAAGTTATGTTGAAGGAAACATTCAAATTGAATCAAAACTTGCTTATATTTGATCATCGTCAGTGTAGTCATCCTTCCCATCTTTCAATTTATCAAAGTCATTTTATATAAATAATTTCTTGAGGTTTCATCCTTTTTTGTAAACATTTTATTCGGAGTTCACATTCACTCAAAAAAAGTGGTTTGTTCATTTAACTTACTTAAATTTATTTAATTAATTTGCACCAACTTAATAAATAAAAATTTTCGGTCATAAAAATATCTTGTATAATCTTAGTTCAGTTAGAAAAAAAACCTGTTTCCACCCCATTAGTTTTGGTCTGTTCAAGAAGGAAAAACTATTTAATTTAAACAAAGCATTTCTTGTTAAACCAACTTGATAAATGCCACTTTCTATTTCAATTTTGCATAAGCACATGTTAGCATGCTAATAATAATAACATATGATACATAGGATGAACATGTGAGAAGTGACTGATCTCCAGACAGTCATTAACACAGTTTGTGCTCATTGAGAGAAGTCCACAACTTTTCTGCAAGCCCCACTCTTTTGTACAATGGTAAACAAACATTAAAAAAAAATAACTCTTAAAAATCATTAAGATAAAAATGCATTAAATAACACTGTCGCATGCAAAGCATTCTGGGAAAGGGATATCCATGGCCCAGTTAGTAAAATCAACAAAAATATTTTTTTAAGTTAATGTAATAAAAAATAAGTTGGTTGAACATTAAAAATTGTGTTTTATTAACCTGTTTCAGTTTTGTGTGTGTGTGTGTGTGTGTGTGTGTGTGCGCGCGTGCGTGCGTGCGTGTGCGTGCGTGTGCGCGCGTGCGTGTGTGTGTGCGTGCGCGCGTGTGTGCTTGTGTGCGCGCGTGCGTGCGTGCGTGCGTGTTGATTCTGAGCTCTTATTGGCTGTTTTATCTTCATTATTCAGTGCAAGCCATCCATTTTGAAAACATTTTTAAATAATTGTTTTTGTAATGAAAGAAATGAATATGTTGGTGAAAAATGTTTTTAGAAATAAATCCAACTATTAAAGCAAACACCTTCAGATCAAAAGATTTATGAGAATCCTTTTACTAAAGTGTCCATAAACTTTTCAGAAAGGTTTTCCCTGTATGTAAATGAAATGCTTGTGGTCACATCGTCTGAGGGTTACATCAGCGTAAGAGTCAGGTGGATGAGATCTCAGTCTGTCTGTTATATAATCCACCATGTGAAGCACTGAACCAAACCGCAGGCCAAGATCACAACTTACAGCTGAGCAACACAGAAACATATAGTAAAACAAAACGTGTTAAGAACCGACTCCTATGTTTGTTTACTTGTAAAAGTACAGAGAAGGTGAACCCTAACATACTTCTCTCTCTCTCTGTCTCACAAAACACAGATGGACTTTACCAATACCTCACTTGGAAACTATTAATAGCTGGAAGCAAAAAGTGTCTTGTTTAAGTACAAGTGTGTTTGTAATGTTCAGACCTTAATCACACACAGACCAGATAGAGAGGGAGAGAGAAAGAGAGAGAGAGAGAGAGAGAGAGAGAGACAGACAGAAAGAGAGAGAGAGGGGATTTCTGTGAGCCACCCAACTTTATATCGCATTTCGTCCATCTTGACGAATCTTACAAATGACTTTAGTCTTTCTTTAAAGGCTTAATTACTTATTGAGGTTTGATGCTATTGTATTCACTTTAGAGAAAATAGGAAACAAATCCAGTGTTTAAACCACAAATCTAGTAAAGGATTAAACCACACTGTACACAAAATTATCAGAAGTAATTAATTTATATAATAAGAGCACTGAGAGATCATCTATTCTGGATACATAACCGAAGGTCTAAGATTCTGAAATATAACAGAATAAAATCATTTAAAACAACACGAGTTTGAGTAGATAATAACTTAATTGTCCTTCATTTGTGAATTTTCCTTGGAAATGTCGAGTTGTACTTTTAAAACATTTTGACATGTTAAATGTTTGTGGAAAATATTATAGAGAAATCTTATTCAATTAAAAACCCATCGGAAACAAAGCAGAAATTCTTTTTCAATGATTAAACTGTAATTTCCTCTTACATCACTGACAGATCATTGAGAGAAGATTCAGAAATGCATTGTACACTATAAAAAAATCTGTGGAAATGAGAGTATTACTGGCAGCTGTTTTCCAGTAACTTACTGTAGATTTTACATTGATGTTATTTAATGGCAACAGTTTGATCAAAGTTAAATGAACATGAAACATTTTCAGTCTTTATCTTCTACTTTATTACCCACAATGCACCCTGATTTTGAGGGTACTTTTTTATACACTCGCTCACTCACTATTTCCTTTTTTAAACTTGAGAGGAACACGTAACGATTAATTGATTGATACTTTATTTATCCCGAAGGAAATTTAAGGCACAATCTCCGCGACAGGACTCTCTGATGCATGATATTTGGGGCAGTGTCACTCATTTTTGTCCACTTTTTTATCATTTTTAGTTTTGTTAAAAGTTGTTGTGCAGTATTTTTGTGTTTAAAGTTAACTTCATCTAATCGCCTTTAAGGGACAATCCACTTTTTAAAAAATATTCTAATTTTCCAGCTCCCCTTGAGTTAAACACTTGATTTTTACCGTTTTGGGTTTCATTTTGCTGATCTTCGGGTCTGGCGCTAGCACTTTTAGGATAGCTTAGCATAATCCATTGATTCTGATTGGACCATTAGCATCACAATCAAAAATAACCAAAGAGTTTTGATATTTTTCCTATTTAAAACTTGTCTCTTCTGTAGTTATATCGTGTACTAAGACCGACGGAAAATTAGAAGTTGTGATTTTCTAGGCAGATATGGTGAGGACTATACTCTCATTCTGGCACAATAATCAAGGACTGCTGCTGTAACATGGCTGCAACAGGCGTAGTGATATTACGCAGCGCCCGAAAATAGTCCCCTGCTATTGAAAGGCCCTGTCCCAAATGGCAACACTTTCGTTCTCGTGGCCTTTAATTGTGCGTGCTCACTATGGGATGGAATGGTATGAAAATTTCATATCGTGATTATAGTGACCAAAGTTATCACGGTTATCAATAATATCATGGTTTTGTTCAAATAAGATGGAAATGTTCAAAAAATGATACACACACTGAAAACATTTGAACAAGTATTATACATGAAAATCACAATTTAATATTTCATGTCCCTGACATTATTTCTGTGGTAAAAATAAATAAATAAATCTGTCTAACAAGTTTAACGTGAATGAATACAATACATTATCCCTTAAATGCCTTCTTGTGCAAAAAAAACTATGTGTGATCCTGCTTCAAACTGATTCTGGCTGGACAGGATTTACCGCGAGTTTTCAAAATCACGGTAATCAAACACGATTCTAATGATAATTAAATTTTTAAACGGTAATACTAACAGTCAGGACACTTTACATTAATCGTGAAAACGGTTATCGTCCCATCCCTAGTGCTCGCTTAGTCTATAAGTCCGTAGGGTGTCCCATCTGTCATTTTTACGCTTTAAAGTGTGCTCATCAGCGCCCCCTTGATGCGGTCTCCGGTGAAGCCCGCACTGGAGCAGGCTTCACGCACTTTACCAACCCAGAAGTCCTTGCGAAAGAGCAATCAGACCAATCAGATGACGGATATGATGAGTTCACACTGACGGGCAACTTCTCTTCCTATTTCCAGCGTGACCCTCAAGTCTGTCCCAAACTACGACTCCGGTGCTCCCATGTGGACTCGCGTAAAGGGTCCCTAAAGTCTGCACGACATGATGTCATCAAAGTGTGGACTCTGACCGCAAGTCCGGTGTGTGCCATTTGGGACAGGGCCAAAGTTACTAAGGGGACTACTTTCAGGCGCTGCGTAATATCATTGTATTTACTTTTAAAATTTACTTTCCAGAAAATGTTCTTTAAATATATAAACTGTATATCAAGTGAAACAACAGGACTTTCAAACAAAAAAGGAAAAAAAATTCAACATAACTTCATTTGTTCTCTTTTTATTACCTCTCAAATATGGTATAGGTTTTTTCAAAAAATACCAAATTTGAGAAAAATATCCTTTGCAAAGGACTAAATGAAAACGTTAGTAACTTCATACATGAAGTTAGTTTTTCTATTTAGGTGTAGTTCAACACATTAACTATATACATGATACATTAAATCTACTGTGTTGTCTATATCTACTTTATCAGTATCTATTATCTAAAAAGGTCTGTGCTATCTTTCCTTAAAGGGGTCTTAGTGTGAAATTCAAACTTTTTTCATGTTTAAGTGCTATAATTGGGTCCTCAGTGCTTCTATCAACCTAGAAAATGTGATAAATATTAATCCAGTAACTTAGTTTGGGTAAGCCATTTTCTGCAAGCATGTGAAAAATTAGGTCGTTCAGATTTTGCCTGTTTTGTGAGATATCCAACCACAGCACTGACATTTAGTGCAGAGAAAGAGAGAGAGAAAAAATACTTGACCGCACAATTGAGTTTCAATTACAACAAACCACCATTATTGTGATCAGTGTTTGCACTTCATCGGCTCATTTGCATTTTAAACGACACACCCAAAAACGTCTCACTTTTGCTCAGACCTGCAAATTTGCAATTTTAACATGCTATAATAAATGATCTGTGGAGTGTTTTGAGCTAAAACTTCACATACGCACGCACTCTGGGGACACAAAACATTTATTTTACATCTTAAAAAAATCTCATAATATGACCCCTTTAAAATAAACAAACTGCTCCACCAATGATGCATGTTGATTTTTCTTATAGTGGATCATAGTTTTGTTCACTAATGCTTTGAAGAAGAGAAACTTTTCATTGTGCAACAGAAAATGTATGAGATGATGTGATGGTTGGACTGAAAACATGTGGACGCTGTTACTCTGGGAATCCTCTGTGTTTTCTCTCACAGGACACAATAATCATAGCAGTGTTGAATCTGTCTCCCTCAAGAGGACGAGAGAATGCTAACATTTATTTTATGATTTGATTTGTTAGCAGATCTCCAGCAACAGAGTTTATGTGTGTTTAGTTTTTCATTGAGCGTGTCATAGAGACTTATACAGTAAATCTCTCTCTCTCTCTCTCCCCTGCCCATCAGGTCCATCTGAGGTGTCTTTATCAGTGCGGTATAATCGACGGCCGACGTGTCCGGATGCTACAGTAGGGGTTCACATGCCCACCCCACCGCCCTCACGACACAGAAAGAGTCACAGTGTGGGCAACACGTGCGTTTCTTTATCATACAGTATATGAGGGGCCATTTCACCAAATCTGTGCCATTTGCATGTGGTTTATCTTTTTTCACACTAAATCTAATAACACAAATATTTTACTTTTCAAAATGAGTATCGGTCAATCTCAGTTTATTTTTAAACATTGAACATTACAATTGACATTCAGAGTCATCAATATCATAAAATATACAGAAAAGAAAATGAGAAAAGTGACTTTTGATCTCCACATGGCCTTCAGAAGATCCTGATGATGTCACTTCCTGGTCACATGACTAAAATGTGCATTTTATCTAAATATTATAACTTTTGAGAGTAAAAAAAAATATTTTAAGCAAATAATGCAAAAAATAAAGATATCTGAAGGTTTTTATATTAAAAGGTAAAGTATAGAGATACAGAGAAAGGATGGATACAAGGTGTTTTTTTCAGTGTTTTTATTAATGTTTTACATTTTATAGTTTAACTTTGGTGTTAGATAAATATGCAGGATGCTTTTCTTAACAATAAAATGTATTTTAAAGTTAGTTTTGTTTTTTTTGCATTTGTATACATATTATGACATTTAAAATAAGGAAAAAAATGGCTCCGACTCGGTGGAATGGCCCATTTATGCATTCAGGTTCTATAGCTGCAGGTGAAGATTTCTACTTGATATATCTGGATATTAAACATCAAGTGTGATTGACCTCATTCCTGTCTCTCAGTCTGATGATGTTTGGTGTGGTGGAGAGTAAAAGTGCCACATTTCCTATTGAGAAACCGCGTCACCTGTTGGATGATAGTGTCCTGGAGTCACAGAGTCCAGCCCGAAGCAATCCACACAACTCATCGGTGTCTAACGGCAGATCTTTAGGTATCATCACTAGCGTGACATGTGCCAAATATACAGTACAGTATGTACATTGTTATTGCTCTGGATTCTCATTGGTCTGACTATAATGATGTTTGTTTGTTTGTTTGTTTGTTTGTTTTCTCTTTGGCTTTATCAGGCAGCAGTCAGAGTTCATTTGGTGATGATGTTTCTCCAGGACTTCAGAGGTGAGTGTGTGGCTACATTATCAAATATCTGCACATGTTTAGCACTCACAACAGTTAAACAACCGTCTGAAAATGAATCGTTTTCCTGTCACTGCCAAACGTTTTTGTTATTCCATAAGATATCATTTAAAGCGCTCAGAGCTATTAAACATAATGAGATAATGATATTGATCGAATGCTCTCGGGACGTATTATACATTCATTAAATACTTTCACTTCAAATCTGTTTAATCCCAGCCTCGGGTCATTCAGAAATACCGTTTTGTTGGCAAAATCCATTAAACGCCACATTGATTTTTCAGCAAAGTCCTCTAAGTGCACAGAAGAAAAATTGGATTAAAAACAAAACAGAAACAGATTTCAATTGTTGGGCTGCAAGGTTTTTTTTACCTGATTAAATTAGGTTTACTAAATATATGAGGATATTTAGCGAATTTTTGAGACTTTTAAATTTATGTACAAAAGAATGATGAAGACGTTTTTGAGAGTTTTGACAAAAAGCATGCATGCACTTTGGCAGTACAATTTGTTAAATACCAATGAAACGACTTAAGTGACATATGTGTATTTCATTTACTGACTTTTCAGTTAATAACATTTTCATTGCCATTAAAGTGAAATTATAAACGCAAGAGCATGATGGAAAATCCTCATTTACAAGGGTTTTGCATCTGAGCTCTTTATTTTCTTTACACAATTTTATTAAAAAATGCCAACAATAGTCTTTACTAATGGATTGTATTTATTTCAGTTTCATTGTGTTTTTGTTTGATACCATAAGTGACATCTTCACTTATAAATGTAAACATCTATATCATATATGGTCATACCATGGCAAAATGCACATACAAACTACAAACCACAGTACATTAAGGCTGTTAAAGGAGTTCATCATTACAAATGCGTATGACTTCTGTGGGAAGTTATCTTATGTTTAAATGCCTGTTATGAATGCAGAAGGTTTGAAATCCAGAGCGTTATGTAAAGGATTTTTTTGTGCTTTAACATTTACAAGTCGTTTAAGAGTCTCTGTATAGCAGGACTCAATGTGGCACTTTGGACACTAAACTCATTGTGCAAACAGGGGGCGCATGTACGCCACTCTCGGCCCTAACTGGAGGCCTCCTCTTCACAACTCACCTCGAGGTCGCGTCCATGCCCACAGGTACAAACGTCTGACTGGGTCAAAAGTGTCAACCTCTTCATCCTCTGGGGCATCGGGTTCACCTGTCGCATGCAGTCTCTTTTCTTTAACGTTTTGAGTTTTCCTCTTTTTTCTTCTTTGAGCCAAAGATGAAACCTAAATGAAATCTTTTCTGGGTGAAGGGTTGCCTGATCGTTTTCTCAAACTCACACTTTCACCTCTTTCTCGGTGTGTGTGCGCAGGCGTGTGTGTGTGTGTGTGTGTGTGTGTAAGGTGAGAAGATGTGTCTCCTCTTCATCACATCCTCTGATCACATGTGGAAGCTGTGCTCTCTGTTTATTCATTCCATGATCAGAGAAACAACAATCTGTTTATCGCTTGGTTTTTATTAAACGGTTGTTTGGTTAAAGTTAATGTGAGTTTACTGTACAGTCCATCAGTAACCGAGTGGAGTGTAAGTCACAGAGGGTCCAGTGATGTCACCATCGAGGGTCCTTTAAAGAGAAAAACCCTGCTGAAGGAGGGACGAAAACCCAAGGTAAACATCAATGAAACTATAAATGCTAAAAGACTTTACATTAGTGTAACTATTATAATAAGTATCATGTTAATCTTTCTTCTGTGGGTGGGTGTGCAGATGTCTTCATGGACTCGATACTGGATCACACTTTCTGGATCCAGTCTGACCTTCTACGCATCTAAAGCTCTGAGAGTCACAGACAGAAAACATGTGAGGGCTTCAAACTTATTTTAAAGGTATATTCTGTATTGTAATGAATGTAACACTATATACATTTTCTCAAAACAGTACAAGTCATCACCGTGTAAGAAAGTGTCAATTCTGGACTGGATGGTGGTTCTGCCGGATGATCCGGAACAACCCAACATCTTTCAGCTGAATGATCCAGACAAAGGTAAATCTCTTATGTCGCTCTTAAAGGATACCCCGACTATAAACACATGTATGGCGTAAAGGGCTGTTTACATTATAACAATAACTATATCAGCACCAAAACCACCAGACAATAACTTTATGCTAATTCTCTCGCAAGGTGCATTACTCATGCAAATCATTTACCTCCAATGGCATTAACTAATTCTGCATATTTCCTTTGCATATTTAAATGCTGTTCTTGTTGCATATAAGCAACAGATGTCCTTCACACTGTGTTTTTTCATGTATGTATTTAAGAAACATTAACATGTGTATATATATTTATTTAGATTTTTATATATTCCATATTAAAATGATTTATTGCATTCTGCAGAAAAGGAGGAGTGGGGTTTATTGCGTTTTGGGAAGAAGGGAGAAAAGATGACAGAATAACACGGCGGATATCGGACTTTGCAGATAATTAAAAATTTACTTTTTAATACTGACCTGATACAATATTGATTTTTTAATGGCGTTTATCGCGTTTTGAAACCAAACTGTTGAAATGCACACAGACAGTAGGTGGCGCTGTGTGATCTTGACATCTGCATGCCTTTAAAAATACAAAACCATCAACGTTTATGAACCGGAGAGTAACAGAAATGATGAAGAATACAAATGAAAGATGATCATAATAAAGACGATCTGAGAAGTAAGAAGGTGAGAGGGGGTAGTAAAACATCAAATTAAAAAAAAACAGTAGATAATATAGTATTTTCTATAGTAAAGTACAGTAATAATTTGCAAAAAACATTACACGTCATCAACCCAGAAAGCATTACGTAATGGCGGCCTCCACAGGTTAAAAGGAGTATTACATGTTGGGATTTTTTGCGGATGTGTTTCAATGGATTTTAGTCATGGAAGGTAAATCTAAAGTATTAAAGCTGACATAACACACGCTGTTTCTGCATTTCTGATATTAATCTGGAGTACCTATGGAGTATGACATCCTTTATATCTCCGAAGAGTCTTTAGTTTAATCAGATTTATAAAAGAAAGATAAGCATTACCGAATCTTTCCGATAACGTACGAAAAAATGAAGAAGGAGGAGTTACTACCGCGGGAGGAGTGAGTACGAGTCATGCAACACTATTCAACACTGTTTTAACTTATGATTCACTAAATGTTCGTGTCATTTATATAATATGCATGCGCCTATTTCCAACATAAGACAGAAGTCTTACTTAACGCGTGCAACTCGTGACCCGGTTGGGAAAATCCAGCGCATCAAACACACACGCAAAACTCCGCTGCTACTCCGGATAATAAACTATATCCATTGTTTTCATCAGGCTGTATTTCTTTTCCTTACATCCAAAAACACACTTCTTCTTTCATGCCATTGTTGAGTTTTGAAATTAAACAAAGCTGTGTCACATGATATGATGTTTGCAAGTTCTAGCGTCTCCCGCTGATTGAAGAATGGGCGTGGTTTTCCGGGGGAAGTGCCCATATAAAGATGTGATGGGTATAGAAACCCCTGAAACGTCAGCTGGACCCGTTATCAAAAAAAACTTGTATGAACCCTGGCGAAGTGCATTCGGCACAGAAATACTCTGTAACACGCCCGACTTCCTTTTTGACACTTTGCCTACGTTTAGCATGAGGAAACAACTCTATAACTGTGTTAATATGTCAGAATGCTTGAAATACCATTGAACCATCCCTTTAAAACATACAAAGTCTTCAAAGTCGATGTTCAGCATCATCTGTGTGTTTGGCAGGAAATGTTTACAAGTTTCAGACTGGAGATCGGTTTTCTGCCATCATGTGGCACAGGAACCTACAGGAGGCGTGTCAGAGAAAACCACCTCAGGTTCACCTCACATTTCATTTCAAAAGTTACTCTTTATTTTGATTGACAGGTTGACAAGTCGCGCATAATGCTTTTTCTGCTCTTTAGATACCAGCAAATCTCATGTCGTTTGAGTAACCCGTGCATCCCGGAGATTATATTGTGCCAAAGGTCTACAAGAGGAAGAACTGAGCGTTTGGTTCAGATGAAGAATTAAGAAATAACAAAAACACTGAAGAATCAACTGAGCCAAACATCTCACGCCGTTCTCCTGAGCATCAGTGCCCGATCCATGAGCCACACACACACACACGTCTCAAAGATGTTTGTTACAGACTTACAGACACAGGAAATGAGGTCAGTGTGGTGGGAGGGGCTTTGGGAGGACACGCCCCCTCTGTGTTTTGTGGTCACTTCAGTGCTTTGTGCCAGTAGTGATGTGACAGAAGAGGTTTGAATCTGTGAGCCAAGAATATTGAATCCCTCCGAGCCGTGAACAAACAAACAACGCAACTCCTCCGAGAGTTTAGTCTGAAGCCATGAGCAGCTGAAGTTTAGCTGTGTGTTTTACATTCATGATGGATGAAGGTGGTCAACAACAGATGGTTGTGTGTGCTGAATGTTTGTTAGTCTGGGATTATTGTTTACATCCGAGATTCACTTTTAGCCCAAATGAAAGCTTGTTTTTGGCCCTTACGTTTTCAATTCAAACTTTTTTGATAAATGAAGGGTTTGACAAGAATACACCAGCTAAACTATTGGAAAACTGTTTATAATTATTAGAAAAAATACAAAAGTCTGCTATTTTTACTAATTGATCTTTAAGCCGTATACATTCAGCTCAGCTCGTATCACAAATATAAAAGTGGTTCTTTTGATTCAAGTAAATCTTCAGATCAGATCTGTGTTATATTACACCCCAAAATCAAAGAAATCAACGACCTTTTGCTTAAAAGTGACTATTAAGAGTTTTGTTGCCAAGTATGCTTATTTATTTATTCAATTCATATTACAACGAATAATCTCATTACTGTAATGTAAAATGATGTGTTATGTAAATTGTAAAGTATTTACACGTCATTGTATTATTTATTGTAAATGCTCATTTAGGAATCTGTTAAACAATTTTGAGAATAAAACTCAACAATAACGTTTGATCCAAATATAATTTCCAGATTTATGGAATTTAGATTTTGGGGTGCAATGTGATCTGGTAAGTTTCATCGTACTGCTGTCATTGATGTATAACAGCTCAGATGTTTGTGGACTTGACATATAATGTCGTCTGTCA
Organism: Paramisgurnus dabryanus; assembly: GCF_030506205.2. Taxonomy (NCBI): domain Eukaryota; kingdom Metazoa; phylum Chordata; class Actinopteri; order Cypriniformes; family Cobitidae; genus Paramisgurnus; species Paramisgurnus dabryanus. Next base: position 33,109,011 of record NC_133341.1, on the reverse strand, counting down.
GTTTTTATAAATGTTAAACATCTGAAACAGCATATGAAGTTTGAATGAACAGCATTGCTCATGTAAATGTATTTATCATACTGTAGTTTTTTCTGACTGATGGTTTTACTGAAGTTTGTGTCTTTATGTGTGTTTGTGTAATGAGCTCTTATAGAGATTCTGTACTGTATGTGCAACTGTAGATGAATGACAATCTGTGATACATTTAGCCAAAAATGAAAATTGTGTCTCACATCATGTCACATAGTGATGACAGAAATGTCATTTTTGGCTGAATTATTTCTTTAAAGTGAATTGGTATAAAATGCTCACAGTGCTGTAAGGATGGAAATATTTCTATTTCACAGTCTGACAGTGATTTAGTTATATGATAAGAGTATTATTTATCAGTTTTGTCTTGAATTAAGGGGAAAGTTTGTCTTTTATTTGTATATAACAACATACAGAAACAGTTGATTTAGTTTTTGCATTAAACCCAGAGACAAACATGTACAGGTGCACTGCATGCAAGTGTGTTTTATTTTCTGCTGTAAATGTGAGATTATAACTTGAATTGTCATGTACATATATTGCTAAATTATTTCTTGCCATTACGGTTAATCAGTAAATAATGTTGAGTCTACACTACAACCATTAAATGTCAGTGAAAGTAGCTTTATCTTGTAGTTTAATTTCTCATTTCATTCCTGCAGGACACACACATTGTTTTTTACATGATTATTATGATATCCAGAGGAGTTTGGGCTTTGTATTGGTGTACGGCGTCCTCTAGTGGCATTAACATGTCTGCTAAAACAATAACTAAAGATATGTGTGCATTATTTCTTCAAGTTGTTTTGCAGAATTTACTGACATGATTGAAAAGTGCAGATGAATGAACTGAAAATACTTTAAACACATTCAGCCGAAGTTTCTGGACTGCAGATCTTACTCTTTAGATCCATGTTAGGTTTCGTGTTTGTTTGTTTATTCATTTCTTTAAGATGACATCTTGTTTGCTAATAACACTTAATTTCTCACTTGACTTTTGATGATGTCTTTTTGCGTTTCAAGTCATAAGCACAGATTTTTTTCAAAGACCTGAAAGCTACATTTATTTTCTGTTTTATTGCCAAGTTCAAAATGGTAGAATCACGCACATCCAAATTAAATACGGGTGCAGGATCAAATAAATATTTAAGTAACAAAAGAAAGATCCGCACACGCATAATTGTGAATGAATCTGATACAGGATGAGAGTTGATATCTAACCTTTAACTAACCCATCATTTGAACTTTATCCTGCATGCATTCACATATAATAATCATATTTGTTGGTCTTTACTGACAACAAGACAACTGGTTTACCATTGACACCAACACTGAATGATGTATTATAATTAATGTAACCGTATATACAACAAAAAGAAATTGTTTCTAGGTTGCAGAAGTCAGATTCGTTTACCTTAACCTACGATTCTCTGTAAACTAGTTTTCCTTGAAAAAAACGTGCACATAACCTGGCTTGCTGGAACAACTAGTTATATGGAATGCTGGTGGAAAAAAACAACATCCTCCTTCTGTGTTTACTTCAGATGCCTATAATTCATTATGTTAGCATATAAGACGATGATTAAAACACTCAGAGAGCCTAAAAAACACAACACATTTATCTTCTTATTAAAGGAAATCACACAGAAGATCTGTGAGGAGGTCAGTAAAACACAAGAAGCCACTTTGTTGTCAGTGAATATAACTGAAGCATCTACCAATGAACAACTTAAACTAAAAATAAATATTTTTTATGTAACAAACAATAATGTTTTTTAAAGAATGACATTAGAGCATTTTAAATAAATTAAAGCATTTATTTTTTATAAACCATCTATAAAAAGCTCACATCTTTAAAAATCAAATAAAAAGTTCACAGAATGATCTTTCACACAATGAGCTACCAAACTCTCAATCATCAGCAGTTTTTCTTCACAATCATAAACATAAAGCTTTGAAAAAATATGTGTTATATGAAGTTTCAGTCATGATGTGTGTTTCACGGTTAACCTCAGGCTTCAGTGTGCGTGGTCAGGTTCAGACCGTTTAAAGTTCAGACTCCGCTTGAATCCATTCATTATATCCACCAGCGTAATGTCGAGCCCTGCGAGAGACACAAACATTGATCAGTGAATCCTCACATAAATTCTCATCATTTCCGTTCCCTAATTATGGATGAGGATTTAGATAAATAATTGTATGGAGATTGCTCGCACAAAAAAGTTTTTTTTTATCCAAAGTGACTTACTGTGCATTAAGAGGTACACATGTTTATCAGTATTTGTGTTTCCTTCAAACCCATGACCTTTTGCACTGCTAATGCAATGCTCTACCACTAAGCTATAAAGTTGCCAACCATTACTAAAGAGGTTTATAATATATGTATGTTTTCTTGTATGAAGTAAAAGTAATAAAAATGTATTGTATGGTTTTTTTAATGCAATAAGTGTCCCGCTGGATGTCCTCTGTGTGTGTTTATACCTGGTGTAGCCCAAAGCCCAAGCTGTTTCCAGTGCATCAAGACTGCGGCGTCCTCTCTGGCAGTAAAGCAAAAAGTCTGTGTCCTCTGTTGAAGGCTTTGGGACTCCATAGCGCTCTTTAAACTGATCTGGGTTCAGTCTTAGGGCCTGATCCACATCTCCCACTGCATAATAACCAATAACAACAAAAATTTGGTCATTTCATCACCTGTGTGTTGTTCTGAAACATTTTTTTATTTTGATGAAAACACTGCAAAAATGATTTTCAAGGAAAAAAATCTTTGTATTTTTCATCTAAATTCTTAAATGAAGATGCTTTTTCTTGATGAGCAAAACGACCCAAGAAAATAAGTCTAGTTTTTAGACCAAAAAAAAACAAATTTAAGTGATTTTTTTCATAAATTTAGTGTTAAAAAAAATTTTCAAGATTTTTTGCTTACCCCATTGGCATATTTTTGTTTGTTTTAAGCACAAAATCACAAAAAAAATATTTATTTTCTTGGGTTGTTTTGCTCATCAAGAAAAAACATCTTAATTTAAGAATTTGTCTTGTTTTCAGTAAAAATATCTAATAATTCTTAAATTAAGATGCTTTGTCTTGATGAGCAAGACATTGGCAGATATTTTTGCTTGTTTTAAGCACAAAATCACTAAAAAAATGTTTTTTGTCTAAAAACTAGACTTATTTTCTTGGGTCGTTTTGCTCATCAAGAACAACCGTCTTAATTTAAGAATTTTAAGATAGTATTTTTGTCTGGTTTTCAGTAAAAATATCTAAAAATTCTTAAATTAAGATGCTTTTTCTTGATGAGCAAGAAATTGGCAGACATTTTTGCTTGTTTTAAGCACAAAATCACTTAAATTTGATATTTTTGGACTTATTTTCTTGGGTCGTTTTGCTCACCAAGAAAAAGCATCTTAATTTAAGAATTTTTTGATATTTTTTAATGAAAACAAGACAAAAATACTAAGATTTTTTTTCTCAAAAATCATTTTTTTTCAGTGCACAAAAGAATATATTTTGATAAATGATTGTAAGCACAATGGTACCCATTGAATTCCACCATATTTGTCTTTCCTAATATGGAAGTCAATGCTTACAATCTACTGTGTGCTTATAATCATTTATCAAAATATCTTCTTTTATGTTCATCAAAATAAATGAATACATCTCATACAGGTTTAGATCAACATGAGGAGGAGAAAATTATGACAGAACTTTTAAACGTGTGTGTGCGCGACTGCGCGTGTGTACGTGCGTGCGTACGTGCATGCAGGTTTGGCTTTGTTTGTTAGGGACAACTTACACCACATAAAGACATTTGTTTTGAGACTTACGTGGAATATTGGCGGCCCCTGAAATAAACCCTGATTCAAGCTCATAAGGTTCACGCACATCGAAGAGCTGGACCCTTCCAGAGGATAACATGTGTTTCAACTGCTTATATGTTACTACAGCATCTGTAATACACAACACATTATTTCATTTCATACCTGACAATCTCATATGGATAGAAAACTACACTGGACAGTATTTTAGTGTATCAGTGTCCGAAAAAAATGTCCAGATAGTTGTTGTGGTCATGATCGGTTTCCCAGTTAGTTAGGTCATTACATCTCAAAGGAATATTTAATTCCAACTTATTTCATACTTAGCGCTAAAAAAAGATTTAAGACAATGATGGTGACACGTCAGATGATGCAAGACTATTAGACACAACTGTCTCCGGTCAGTGAGTCATTCACCCTACGTGCATCCATTCACATTCGCATACACCGTTCATCACATTACATTACATGATATCACATTACATTCATATATAAAGCTCAAGCGTTTACCTGTAGGACTCTTGTGAGATGTTTCAGTCCATAGATCGCAGTTTTCAGCTTCATTGCAGAATTCAGATTGTTCTGTGTTATCCGATAGTAACACGATCGCCAGCAGAGCCAATAAACCTACGTTCAGATGTTTAAACATATTTCCTGATCTAAAATAAAACACGCGATACAGGTTAAAAGTGTAATGACGTGTATCTTTAACGGATCGATACCGAAGCACTGGTCACAGTCAGAGATTGTGAGTCTTGGATGGATCAAACAGAAGTTTTATTGACCCGTACTGTACACAACTATGATGAAGACTCTACGTGAAGTTTTGATTTCTTCCAGGAGGCGCCGCGTGGCTCAAACAGCCGAATCCTCCACTAAGCTTCATTCTAAGTTCCGGACGTTTTTGAGACATTTTAAAAAGGCGTAATTAAAATTAAAGATTGACATCTGACATACAAACGAGGATAAATCCTACGAGTCTCAACTTATTTTAAACTGAAAATTTAAGCGTTATATTCTAGGCTCATCTTGCCTGACCAATCACAGATAGAGTATGACATATAAGCCCCGCCCACTAAGTCTCCCAAGTTTATGATATTCCGCCATTCTACTTCATTCTGTTTCTGTAAGAGGTCGCCGTTGCGTTCTCTAATTTCATTGGCTGTGGGACTCTCATGGAATCTCTCATTTATTCCATTATGTGTCTTTTGCGCAAAAATAATTATAAAACTTAAAATCAAGTGAGACATTTATAAATCACATCCTTTATCAATCTAAATCAACTTCTGATTTATCTGTAGTGTGGGGGCCTCGCGATTAAACCAAAATAATGTAAAGCGATAGAAACATAAAATATGATATGTTATACACACGTATTTAACACGAAATTAACACGTATACACAATTTTGGTTATTAGTTACGGTAAACAACTTACCCCTCTTCTCGCGGTAACATGGTACATTCCGTTTGCGCTGACAGCTCATTGTCATGTGATCTAAGCAAAATAAATAAATAGTGGTGCAGCGTCAGATCTGAGACAAAAGCAGAGAATAACACTAATATTTCATCTTAACACAAATCAGAACACAGATCGAGCACAATGGAGGGTCAAATGGTTGGAGGAACATCTAAGCCGAATAAGGCGACTAAGGATGTTCAGAAGCTTTGTGATGAGGTGAGAGACGATGTCAAATTAGCCAAATAACTTAGTTATTACTGTAATAATGATAAAGTGATGTAAACATATATTTCTGTTAAGCTTTTGCCAAGTTAAAGTAAAAAAAATTTTTTATACATGCAGCAGTTACCGGACTGTAACATTTCTTAAATTAAAAAAATAGGATTTTACCCAATTTTACTCTTCTTTTTTTTATTTTCATAGTGCTTTATTAGCATGACAAAAACTACATTTGTATTGCCAAATGTAATGCAACGTACAAATAGTGCAAATAAAAGCAAAAATAAAACAAAGTATATAGTGCAAAACTTACTCACTGTCTGCACGTATCAGTTGTGTTCGACTTCTTTTGGCGCTGCAAGAACCGACATGTAGATGACGTCAAAGTACCGCGAGAGCGATTCGAAGGCAAACTCCTCCGTAGGATTTCTCAATCGCTCTCGCGGTATTTTGCCGTAGGGTCTTGCATGCATCACATAGGCTAGCACATAGTTTCACTCAGATACCTCACCACACCCAAAGTCTCACTTCATCCGGTGACTGTTAATGGGCGTGTTTCTCTTGCGTACTTTACTATTTCGAAATATATTATTATCTTCTAGGAGTTTGTTAGAAAGTTCTTACACAAGTGCCTTTTGTTTGTAATTTAGGTGAAGCATCAGGTAGAGCAGAAGGCTGGAAAGAACTTTGCGACTTACACCGCCACGTCTTACACAACTCAGGTTGTGGCAGGAACCAACTTTTTTGTAAAGGTTAGTTAGCAGTGAGTGTTTTTTGTGGGGTAATTCTCTCATATCATTCACAACAGAAATATATCAATACAGGTCAATATGTTTGTTAAACACACATCTCTCTCTCTAGCTTCATGTTGGAGGAAATGATTACATTCATGTGAAGATTTATAAAGCTCTTCCTCACACTGGTGAAAAACCAAAGGTTACTGCAGTCCAGTGCTCCAAAACTCAACATGACGCTATTGAGTTCTTCTAAACTGTCGATCTATTCATGTTACAAAACTTTTATTCAGAACCCAATATATTCATCCACTCCAGTGTTTATGAAATTAATGTGACCAACACTTAAATTTCAATTTTTTGCTAAAATAACTGCACAGATTTATTTTCATTCCTAATGTTTTATAAAAGAAAAATATACTTTGAATTATTATTTTAAAAATGTATTTTAAATTTAATTTAGAAAGAAAAAATGCTATGCTATTTACTTTAGCTGTGTACCAAACCAATTTCCCGAGGAATTGAAATTGAGTTGAATACAAATCCTCATTGTCTGTCATCTCAGCATGTCATCTGAAATATTTGCTTATGTTTAAAACATTTGCATGTCCATTAGAGATATGATTTTGCAAGCATCAAATGTTGACTAACTTCTAGCATCACATTCATTTTGTTCAGACTTTAACAACATTCTGTATTAATAATGAAAAACTAAAGTCAAGGTTTGAGATTCTGTTTACTATGGGACTGGTTTAAAGCAATGTTTTTTTTTTAGCTGTTTCTTGCACTTTTGTGCAAAGACATGTAATGTAGTAAAAGAGTGTTTTTCTACAGTTTGTAACAGTAATAAAAATTCTAAAAATATTTGACATTTTGTGTGTGAATTTATTTTAAGTAATCACTACTGTTTATTTGTTCATAATAATTCAGAATTGAACCCATGATCTTATGCACTGTAAATGCAATTTTTTACCAAGTAAGCTGCTACAGTTTGTTTAAAGTTAAATGAATATTAACAAGTCTTTATCTTCACAGAATAAAACTAAAATAACAGCCTCATAAACTTTTTTCATTTTTTTCTTCAGATTTTGTTTCCCAGAATGCTTTTTATTGAAGTTGTCATTTTAGTTTTATTCTGTAAAGATTAAGGCTTTTTAATGTTTTATGTTCATTTAACTTTGAACAAATAAAATAAATTTGAATCTACAGTAAGTTGCTGGCAAACAGCTGCATAAATACAGTAAGTTACTGGCAAACGAAGGCATAACTACAGTGAATTACTGGCAAACGACAGCATACCTACAGTGAATTACTTGCAAACAGCTGCATAAATACAGTAAGTTACTGGCAAACGAAGGCATAACTACAGTGAATTACTGGCAAACGACAGCATACCTACAGTGAATTACTTGCAAACAGCTGCATAAATACAGTAAGTTACTGGCAAACGACAGCATACCTACAGTGAATTACTGGCTAACAGCTGCATAAATACAGTAAGTTACTGGCAAACGAAGGAATAACTACAGTGAATTACTGGCAAACGACAGCATACCTACAGTGAATTACTGGCAAACAGCTGCATAAATACAGTAAGTTACTGGCAAACAAAGGCATAACTACAGTGAATTACTGGCAAACGACAGCATACCTACAGTGAATTACTTGCAAACAGCTGCATTAATACAGTAAGTTACTGGCAAACGACAACATACCTACAGTGAATTACTGGCAAACAGCTGCATAAATACAGTAAATTACTGGCAAACGATGGCATAACTACAGTAAGTTACTGGCAAACAACGGCATAACTACAGTGAATTACTGGCAAACAGCGGCATAACTACAGTGATACTGTAATTTCTACACTAATTGTTTACAGTGCGTTTACACTTCAGTTTTTATTTAAATTAAGTGGGTAATTCTGCTCTCTGTGCTGTCCTTTGATAGATTTATTCGGCTTACAATCAGGTTATATTAGGCCTACTACACTATAGTAAACATTTGAAGTGGATCAAAAAATTTAATCAAAGTTGTCCTACATAACATGAACTATTTGCACAGCATGTATCTGATCTTAGTTATGTTATTTTCAGCATTTACTACTACATCTAAAAATGAAAAGTTGTAACTGTTAACATGCACTGACATGAATTTTATGTTTCTAGAAAAATGAGATCTGAAAGGGGATTTCCTTTTCATAAATGCAAATTTATAAGTGTGTTTCCGATTGTGTGTTTATTTCTCCCTCTCTTCAGCTGCATAGATGAGAGGGTGTGTACTTGTATCTAAAAGTTTATAAAGGCTCATAAATCTCTGCCTCCAGGTGCGAGGAAAATCTCCTGATGCCTAAAGCAAAACGTTCCCTTATGAAACCTGCTAAAGAAACTAACATCATAGGTGCATTTGTGGGGCGTTGTGTAGTCCCGCCCTCTTTCAGACGTGATTTACTCCTGAGTCATATTTATTTATTTATTTATTCCCAACGCCTTTTAGCATCTATGGCTTTATTAATGGTGAGAACCAGTTCACCTACAGTATGCACATGTTGGGGTAAGGAGCTCCAGTTCACCTAACCTGTATTCACCTAATTCCCAGAGTAAACTCATGCTGACACAGGGCGAACGTGCAAACTCCACACAGAAAGATGTCGTATTTAAGCATTCTGAAATGAATAATCAGGAACTGAAATCAATAACTGGGTCACACAAATATCAGTTCTATATTACATTAACATATAAATACAGACATACTTTAAAAACTGCCGTAGTTATGCAGCTCTTTGCCAGTAACTTACTGTAGATATACAACATTTTTAACATGCTTTGT